>NW_028301542.1:10907500-10977500 GCF_042242905.1 Orbicella faveolata
CTTCCATCA
The DNA here is from genome assembly GCF_042242905.1 of Orbicella faveolata. NCBI lineage: Eukaryota > Metazoa > Cnidaria > Anthozoa > Scleractinia > Merulinidae > Orbicella > Orbicella faveolata. The sequence goes on from NW_028301542.1 coordinate 10,907,510, forward strand.
TCTGTAAACTTTTTGGAGTAATTCCGTTGACCAGGAGATAAAGCTCCTGAAATCACTATATTAGTCAATATTGCAGGCACGTGTATCGTTTTACATTACTAAGTTTAGCTGCGATTGTTGCACTAAGAATGGAAACTTGTTTTGTTGGCCTTCTGGGTATAGTTCATTTAACATTTCCACTACAATTCTAATCTTAAAGGAGCTGCGTCACGGTTTGCTCATAGTGTAACGTTTAGCCTCAATTTTTCAAATTCGTCGTTTGTAATCTGTGTTAATCTTCTCAATCCTTAGCCATCCTTGTTCCTTTATGGTTTATCATTATCTGTACGATGTTTTTCTATCTTATTAAACTGTTATTTTCAGGTTTCCTACCATTTAAAGGTAATTTTGTATGTGGCCAAAATAACTCAAAATACCGTGACTGAGCTCCTTTAAATTAACAGTTAACTCTCAATAAGAGCAAATGTTGGCTTTTGTGATACGCATTGGGAACGTTTTAGATGACAGAGGTGAAGTTGCTGGAAGCTGCTATTATAAATTTCCGCTCCGAAGTTTGAAGTTTAGTAAAGATTGACAAGAGGCAATCCTCTCTACATATCGATGACACTACTACTGGAGGGTTTAGCTCATGAAATTAAATTTCGGAAATCAAAGCGAACAGTTTCGTTGAGGCCACCGTAGCATTGTCGAAAAAGTCTCTAATAAAGAACACCGCGGCCTTGCGAGCCTCTAAAAGGCTCATGATTATGCCAGATTATAAGTTTCAACCGCAGGCGTGGAATCCACCGCGAGAAAATCCTGCTCAGTCTTGAGGACAAACTCAAATAAGTCGCATTGGAAGACGAATCCCGCATAGCGGGAGCGACGAGAACTAGACAGAACGTCACGAACTGAAATGCAATCCGAGCATCAAAATTTTGCCCACGGGCAAAACTTTTTAGGCTTGTTCAAGCTGACACACTTTGACACTTGAATAAACTGATGAGCTATCATATCGCAAAGCCATACAACAGCTCTCGCGATAAGCTTAGTCTATGAGTGGTAGATTTAATCATCGCAACACGATCGCATGTGCACAGTTTGACTTTGAGGTTAAAACATTTAAATCAACAAAGAATCGATTCGCGCTACAATTGTATGGTGAATTTAACTCGAAAAAAGGTCAAATAGGACTTCTCTGTTCCCTATGTACTAGCCACACTAAACGTCGGGTTCCGAGAAATTGTAGTTTAAGAGACTGTATGTCGCATATTTGTTAGCTAATTCGCATATTTGCTGATCAATTTAAAATAGGTTTCTTACGTGTTGCTATGGTTAGCACCCACGTTCCAATCTAGTGGACCCGGCTGAGTTAGATTCCGCGATTCCTCGGCTTTTTTTTCGTTTGTTTTTTTAAGCCACTGGTCTTTTTCTTTTCTTGTTGAACTCTTTTTTTGGTGAAGAACATCCGTCCACACTAGGCCGGAGGAATTTGACTCACCGGTCATTTTGGATTTGGTTTTGTTTTTCGGAGAATGCCAGCTCTCGCGAAAAGCTTTATAAGCAGTGTATATGTCTATTTATAGTAGATTTAATCATCGCAACAAGATCGCTGTGTACAGTTTGATTTTGAGGTCATTTGAATCGACAAAAAATCGATTCGCGCTACAATTGTACGGCGAATTTAACTGAAAAAAAGGTCAAATAGGACTCCTCTGTTCCCTGTGTACCAGCGACACTAAACGTAGGCATCCGAGAAGTTTGCAGTTTAATGCTGTGTTTAGACTTGAACGGTTTACCGAGGTACCAGAGTTTACTTACCTAGGTAAACATTTTCCGTGTGTAAACGCCAACTGATACTTTGGTAAATGCCGCAAAAGACAAAAGAAATTTAACCGAGGTAAAAGTTGTAATTACCCTGTGATCAGGCATGGTTACAGTTGGTAACCAAGGTCAAGATGACAGATATATCCGCTTTTGGCGGCGTAATATTTCACTTCCCGTGGTGAGCAGATTGCGCGATTGTCGACAAAAAAGCGTTTCTATCCCAGTTTTCACCAGGCGATCATGGTAGATAACGTGGAAAGATTGGATCGATCTTCTTACAGCGAACAATCCGTCACGTAAAAGAGAGCACTGTATTTTTCATTCTCAGTATTATTTACAACTTTCTCTAGACAAACTTCGATCCTATGTTGTGTAATTATTGTCGATATATTTTGCCACCAGGGAGGATGCTGCATATACAACGTATCCCTGCATACTCTGGGTATGATCAAGCAGCTGAATTTTCGCCGTAATACTACGGAATGAGGTCCTCACCTACGTATAACTAGAGTAACCCGTAAGCCACACATGTCAATCATCATCCTCTGGGGAATCGACGGGTTTGCTCACAGAGCACTTTGATTTGTTGAGCGACGTCGTCGTCGTCATCCGTACGCGCCTACGAGTAATACTGCTAGCCATTTTTACCATGAGAAAAGCAGGGGTTTCTATGAGTATGGGGCTCCGCTTGGTCGCCCTTTGGGCCCCCAGAACTCCGCCAAAAAAGAGTTCAAGACAGGAAAGGATCGTCTGCAAACACTCCATTGACAAGACCATCTACAATTCTCTACATGTTGTTTCTCTTGTCAATTGCATGCAGTTTAATTCAAAAATGCGGAAATGTTGTTATTTCAATAAAACGCAATTTCCCGAAAAACGCAAAAATTAGTACCCAGCGCTAGCAAGAAAATAGTGTTTTACAATCGTTACAATTAGATCCCGAAAAATGTAAAAACAATCACCGATTCGCAGAAATAAACTCCCGCCACCCGTGCAAAAATTTAGTGCCACACGGTAAAGTTTCCAGGACTTCTAGCAGCATTCATTCTCTGGCATTTTAGCACCTGTGGAATAATGTCGCTGGCGAGATCATGAAAGCTTAAACTCCAGCGTTTTAAACTTCATACGATCGACTTCGAAACCTTTTTTTGATATTTTTCTGTTGTAACTTGCATATTTGCCAGATTTGTTATTTAATTTTGATTTCTTAGAGCTCATCTTTGAAATATGGTTTCATGTAAGTGTGAAAGTTATCTCAGTGACAAGACACAAGACCCAGCCGGGAAAAATCCCACATAGCTTCTTTATCTCTAAACTAGAACAAAGAATCGTAAGAAAATACCTGTATTTCCTGTTGCAGCTGCTGATAAACCTTTGAAAAACAAACACGTTTAAATTTAATGCTTCTAGGCTAACTTACGCTTGTAAGTCGTCCGGAATGTTTTGCGAGCGTTTGTTTCAGTTTTGGTTTGATTCTGTCGCTGAAGAAAGTGCTAGAGAAATCGAAATGATTTTTGGCATATAGCGGCCTCAAATTTAATTACTCGTGAAAACAGATGTAATGTTTGCTTTTGATGCGTTTTGGCTTAGAACTCTCGTATTTTGAAATTCTGACCTCGCTTAGCGAGGTGACAAATGTCAGCTAAAAAGTTCCTGCCACCGTGGGCGCCGCGCCGAGGACTGAAACAGTTCCATAAAATAAATTTGCTTTTTTATTTTCCTTCACAAGCGTATATTAATACAAAATGTGCAGTTCTTTCTTCGCTTAGAGTACTGCCTTAGTCATGATGCGGATTGAGGGTGAAGAATACTATTTCTTTTTTTCGTTGGCGATTTCATACCGAACCGGTCACGTACGGACTGTGTACGGATACTAAAACGTTTTCAGTTTGCTCATTTTGCAAGAAAAGTTTTTTCTCAAGGAATAAAACTCAGCGGAGAAAGGACGTAGTTACATCACTACGGTTTTCTATACAGGCTCCTCGCAAGACGCCGCCTGCAATTTACTAAATTGTGCCCTGGAAGAACTTTTCACCTGGTGTGTTAACAACCGCCTTACTCCACATCCTGGCAAGTGCGAGGTAATGTTTCTCTCCAAAGCTCGGCTTATATTGGTCCGCTGCCTGCCATTTATATCGGCAAGTCCATCATTGAATACAAGGCTACGGCCAGACTTCTGGGTGTCAGACCTTGGATCAAAACCTGAGCTGGATACCTCACCTGAAAGAAGTCATTAAAAACTTTGCAAACAAATTGAGCCTCCTGAAGAAATCCAAGTTTCTACCCAGTCATGTGTGCGAGTCACTTTACGTAAAGGTTATCCAACCATCCATTACGTACGCGATGCCCGTCTGGGGCGGGGTTAATCAGACAGAGTTATTTAAAACATTGAAAGACAACATTGCCGTGCTGCTAGAATTATTTTTGGCTTTCCACCGGACATGCCAACAGTTGACGTTTTAGCTACCGTTAAGTGGAACACTTTAACATATATGTATAAACGTTCTTTAATTAAACTTTTTTTCAAGGGTTATCATGGCATGCTCCCTAGCACTTTGGCTGAAGAGTTGATTATCCACGGCGACAGACCTTCTTCACGACTGAAGCATGGGCTGATAGTACCGAGTTTTGCCTCAAAATACGTTAAAAACTCCATTTACTATAGAGGGGCTGTCCTCTGGAACGCTATAGGGCGAACTAATAGATCGATACTAGAGAGCACAGACCTGAAATCTTTTTTGAAGAATGTTGTTAATTGTAACACTTTTAAGGAATTTAATTTTAATGTTTTAGCCCCACAAATAATTAACAAAAGATCGGAGAATTTTATTTATTTTTAACTATTGATCTCATTCGTTGTTATCAAAATTATATTTTTTATAAGAATTACTTAATTCTTGTATTAATTTTTTTTTATTAACTGTATTAATTATTTATCTATTAATTGTAGTTATTTTATGTATCTTATTAGTACACGACCCCACAAGCTTGTTAGCTTTGACGTCTTTTATCGTGTATAAATAAAGGTTGTATGTATGTATGTGTGTAATATAATTTAAAGAAATCTCGCCATAGTTAAACTAAAACTGGATGAAACGACAGGCGATGCGATAGTCTTTTCAGAGGGCTGAAATGCGAAAGAAAAGGAAATCAGTTCACTGTCACTAGCCTTACTACAGCAGACGGGAGCAATATTTTTTTCTTGTATCCGAGTACATCGTAACTGTTCCTCCGCCGATTCTGGAAATATTTTCTCAGATAATTCCCTTGAAGAGTGTCTGTGGTCTAAACCTTCCACCGAGGTTCTTCGCAAATCACATCGAACAGGCCGTTGTTTAGCTTCTCAAATATGTCACAAACAGGCAATTTTCTACCAAATGTGCTCCTCTAAGTTAGGGCGATAATGAATCTTGTCGTTAATAAATGTCGAATAATCCAGACAGATGTTTCGGATTATAAAGGATTGAAGAGCGAAACCATTTGACAACAACAAGTTGTAGACTTTTGTGGACCACGGTCCAGAGAGTTTTTTTAAAAAATGACTGCGTTAGTTAGCTTACTTATATCCGAATTTTAGATCGCTTTAACCAACACAAACCTTTAATCGAATATGCAGTTCCTAGCTATGATTACTGAATTATGTGAAGCAAACTAGAGAGAGATAAGAAATGGTGGCAAATCGAGAAATAAAGAGGGTAAGAGTTTTGGGAAGCGGGCCGCACACCCCCGCCCAATTTTTCTAGGAGTACCCCGCCCCCCCGCCTCCCCCGGTTGAGATTCACCACATGATGGTGCGAGTAAGTGTAAGATTTCGACTCTAAGTTGCCTTTGAGCATGACAAAAAGCTCACTGTCGACCTGACAGCTTACCCAGCTGGGCGATGTTTTTATAAGATGAAAACAAATTTTTCTTGTAAGTTTGTTTGCCGCTGAAATGGCTTACCTTTGTGAAGTAAGTTTGTTCAGGACGTCACTGAGTGAGGTTTTGCGTTTAGATGTCTTAGATCGTAGGAATTACAGAATCTCTTCAGTCAAGGGACCATGATCTCTCTAAAGAATCTTTAACATGATCAATACATTTTCTTTTTTAGTTGAAAAAAGTACATGAAGCCGATCTGGGGCCTGTTTCTCGAATGCCCCGGAATCTTTTCGGGCCCGAAAATCCAGTTTTAGTTAATCGGTATTTAAAGACAGAGAGTTGTATACGCCTGAAACTTCTTGTATGAAGAGAACCTCTGTTCGTATTTAGAATACATGAATAAAACAGCTCTGTAGTCTTAGGTTTGAGACTTTGCCACGGCTTTTCGGGACCTTCGAGAAATGGGCCCCAGGAGCCCGAAGTTCCAAGGAGTTCCCGCTGACAATTCCCGTGTGCAGGCTTATGAAAAGCGCGGGAAAATGTAAGATCAAAGGTCACCAAGTTCGTCACAACAAACGTGACATTTTATGTAAACAGGGTGGTTGAGATCTTCTGGCGTGCATTTCTGGCGACTGTTTCTCGTTTAGAGTACATTTCTACCTTCTTCAGATATGATAATTTAAAAGAGTTGTCCGGTAAGTGTGTTACTGGTGATATTCTACATAGTTTTCGACTTTCAAGATGAAGTTTACAACGATGCTGAACCCGCATGTCGGAGTTGGCGTATTTGCGTCAACTAAAATTCACATGTTTGTTGGTTGGCTTGCGAGGGATTGAAAACAGAATTTTTCGACAGAAATTGATTGAGGAAGCTGTAAAACCGTTATAAGTTTTAACTGTGTTTTTCTCGAGCCAAGTATTTCAGGTCCTAGGTCTCTTAAACACAAGAGCTTTGTTCGTTCATTTCTGCTTACGTTTGCTAAAGTTACATGTACACTGGATGTTATGGGAGAATTATTAACAGGGCAGCAATCTTCAAACTTCCTCCACGTTGAGTCATAGATTAGAATATTTAATTTACTGCTGAAGAAGTTAGAAGGCAGGGACAAGTTTTTGTTTTCAAGCGCGTTTTCAAGAACGAGGAGGCATAAACAATTTTAACAATATTACTATTGGTTGAGCTTGATCAAAATATCGTGATTTGTCAGTGGCGAGCAGATCAACTATTTGTCGAAGCCGAAAACTGAGGCAAATAATTGATCAGCGAGATACTGACAAATCACGGCTTTTTGCGATAATGAGTTCAATAATCACTGTTTTATCATTCCATTACCGAGTTTGTTTTCACATTTTTAAAACTCACTCTGACAGCTCGGGGAAGCAATGTGTCATTTTTACCCCTAGAATGTGTTACAAGAAACTTTCTTACCAGAAGACGTATTTGCAGCAAACAACATTGGCCGTTTTTACACCTAAGTCGCATTATCCTTCTGGACGAACTTGGGCAAACATTTGTAGTTCATCTGGTTATGCGTCTCTATTATAGAGACGGGCACAAGACATATGCGTCTAGACAAATATCTCTCTTATTGTGTCATTCAAGAGGCATTTTGAAGGATAGTTCGTCTAGATGCATAATGCATCTTGTGCCCATCTTTATATATACTAGAGAGGCATAACCAGACAAGCTACTGATGTTTGCCCGCGTTTGTCCAGATGGATAATGTGTCTTTAGTATAAAAATGGTGAGGACGCATTCTGGATGGAAAATGCATCCTCTAGTATAAAAACAGCCATTTAGACAGTATGACACATGAGCAGTTATTTGTAGGCAGTTATTTGCAGGTCATGTAGTAGGTTCTCAACCAATGAAAAGGAGGGAAAAAATGCAGCAAATAGTGTTATTCATATAAATATTTCATTATTGAATAGGATATAAATCAGTAATTCAAGTTGATCCGATTTGAGTTTTGTCCCTGTCTCATTTTAACTTGAATTTGTTAGTTTTGTTTGAATTGTTTGCAAGGATTTGTGGCCCAGTCACCTTAAGGTCCAGTTATACAGGCAACATTTTCCTTTAACTTTTCTTGCAACATTGTTGCATTGCAAGTTGAAATCCACTGTTGTGTGTATTACCCCGTGTGTGACCAACTTGCCTCGCAGCAAATAAAAATTTTATTTGCTGTGAGACAAGTTGGTCACATACGGGGTAATACACCTGCAACATTTAATGTTGCAAACCTGCAACATTTAATATTGCAGGTTTTCAGAATCCTGACTGCCTGATGGCACAACTCTTTCTTTGTCACATTTGTCAGAAGAGAGTGCTTGCCGCTCTCTCTCTCTCTCTCAGTTTGGGCCTTGTGCTCGATCGGTGAAGACAAGGAAAGGCCTCAAAAATGAAATTGAGAAGTTTACATGTGACAATGGATTTCTTGAAGAAAGGGGAGGGGCCTTTTTGCTGCTTGGTTTTTGAAGGTACAAACAAGCAACCCTCCAAGTTAACTTTTTTCCTTAGTGGCCATTTGGCCACTGACTGTTCAGGTTTGGTCGCCAGTGAAAAATTTTAGTTGCCAAAATATATGTATAAATTAATAATTAATTAATAATAAATAATAATCTTATTATTATCTAACTGTATTATTAATAACATTTTCCTTGAACCACCAGGTAAATTGTAGTCCTGTTCAGTGAAAGAACTACCTAATGTTGATTCAAATGTGCTTTTATTGGAATGATTGATGATCAAATGAAATAGTTTCTGATCACAATGAAAAAGTACTCTATTACTTGGAACAGTGTTGTGAGTTGATCACAGTTCTCATTCAGTCATTTTAAATTGATTGGCTTTCACTTTCAATAAATCTTTTACAATGGTTATAATAATGCAAATGTACATGCCTTCAAATAGCTCCATCGATTTACAAGTGACACCACAAATATCAAAAACCAAAGGTTTAGACTATCTTCATTATAAACTCTTGCTTGAGCACTGGCACTGGTTGTGAAATCAACCATCAAAAAGCGTGAACATGTATGAATGAAACGTATGTTTACCACCATTTTTCCCACGAAAATATTTGATGAAAATTAAGAAAAAAAGTCGCTTCACAAAACACAGAAATATTTGTCTATATCATTTATAATTCACACAACAGGAGCAGTGCAAACGACACAGATTATACCAAGTTAACATAAGATAGCCTCATTCGCAGCTGAATGGCGGATAGTTTTCCAATGTTTATCAAGGCGGCATCAAATTCTTGCTGAGACCATAAAGTGAACACTTTTTTTACCTTATCGCCTCTGTTCTTTTTTAAATGTTCAACCTCGTTTTCTGCTTGAACAAGCAAACGATATAAAACGTCATCTGAAAATTAAAGACTGTATTGAAATGGACAGAAAAGTTCACACTCAAATTGTTTGTCGTTTTGAATTTAATTTGCGAACCACGGAACGCGAATACTCAACGCGAAAATACTTTCACTAGTTTTGGGGCAATCACTAAGACGGATATTTTTTATTGATGAAATCTTTGACAATTTAAAAATAAACCCAGGTTCGTTCACACAAGTGAAATTTATTTACGACTGGGAGCCGCTTTTCATCACAGCTTTTTTATTTATAGAATCCCCTGTGCTTGTGTTATAAGTTTGCTGTAAAGTCAAGTATTTTCGTGTCCACTGAAACAAAATACATTTCTCAAATACATCTGGATGTTTCTCAAATATATTGTGGATCCTGTCACCGTCGAGCTTTCCAAGCTTTTGCAATTCCTCTTCTTTTCAAAGGCAAATGACCGGATTGTGTGCGTTGTCTCACGCTTCCAGGTAAAATTGTCACGTGCCAAAGTTCAGTCGAGTGGAACGAATTTCGTCGCGTCCCAAGCTCAACTGAATGCAATTCCTTGATCTTTGTTTACCATGTAACATTTAATTTTATTCAGTCTCCATTTCTGTTGGTTAAAATCCCACAACAACTAACTTTGCAAAGTGAATTCTTAATGCTCAGAATGTTTTTCTTTTCGCTCCAGATGATAGTCCGCTCAAGCTCCTCAGACGCATAGGTCACATTAATTTTAGTCACCGAGCTGGCGACTTGCGTTCTAATTTAGTCGCCAACTCCAAAATTCTAGTCGCCATGGCGACTAAAATGGTCGCAACTTGGAGGGTTGACAAGGTGTCTCAAAAACTATGATAGCCCCCAAGGTCTTTGTATAGGACAAATTTGAGACTTTCTGAGAGTTTCTGGTCTACTTTGAATTCAGGCTTGTCTTCTCCATCTGCCATGTTTTAAACTTACCATTTAGCCGCACCTTGCTGCCAACCAATCATAAGCATTGAATTCAAACTTGTTGCGAGGCAAGTTGTAACTTCAGTGGTAATACAAGCAGCAAAACTAAAATTTGTTGTAGAAAGTAGAACTCATGTCTGCTTTGTGCAACAAGTTGCCTCAACTTGCAAGACTGTCTTTTACTTCAAGACAAGTTGGTCACTGACACGGTAATAAGGTTTTTATTTTTACCTCTGCTATACACAATGTAGTTTTGATGAGTTTTTAAAAAGGAAATTAAAGCATTCATGTAGATGTAGTATCAATTTACCCTGTGCAGTGCTGTTACTAATTGGTTTAGCTTGTCATCTGTAGCCTTGTTCTCCACACCCGTAGCAAATTTGTTACTTTATGGGTGAATTCTATCAACAACAGGCAATTTCACCTGCAGCATCAAGGGAAAATCAAGTATACTCAGCCGTATTAAGTACTATAGGTTACGGCCCTTAATGACAGCCCTGCTGTAGTTGAAGTTCTTGCACTCCTGTTGTAAGGATGTCAAGACTGGCATTTACTAAGTGAAATCAGTTTTGGCAGCAGATAATTGACAGGCTTAGCTTCTCAGAGACATTGTATCAAGCAACCCTAATGTAGTTTGAATAAAAACAAGATGCTGTGACTGACAACACGGTCTCAAATTATAAAAATAATGATGACAAGTTGTGAATGACACAAAAAAGCATAATGTACTTTGAATTAACCATGCATACATGTAAACATGTTCAGTGGTTTCATTATGGGCCAGGCACTAGAGGCAAATTGACCAGCTGTGAGAACAATTTTGCCTGGATGGTTTGACCATCTAGCAGAAAGTTTTTCTTACAAAGAAGTTCATGTTTCTAATAGTTTTGCCCACCTTTGAAAACCAGTTGCCCAGCTACTGAAAATGGTAATGAAACCCCTGCTGTACTGGTATTCTGATGTGTTTCATTCTTTTCTCCAGTTATTCACAGAAATATAGACAAGGTACACGTATAGTGTAGAGGGCAATTTCTATGCGGCAGATGAAATTCCAGCACAGAGTCAAGGATGAATCCACAGTTCTGCTCACCATTACCTTTGAGACCCAGTTTTGTCCCTGTTGTTGTGAGACCAACTGTTCCAGTACTGTACACATCCATCACACAAGATCAATCACCTCCTGTTCATGGAATCCCCTTGTTTCCTTTTAGTCTGACACCTGAGGCTAGCTTTAATGGTCAAACAACAATTGGTGTGGACCACAGTAAAGGTAATGAGAACTTGTGTTAGTATTATCTGGCTCAACTTAGCTATCTATGTGAGAATTTGCAGGTCATTTCAAAATTGTACATGTATCGTTTTTTGAGAGGGCAATGAGGAAAATTTGATGTTGAAGTGTGTAAGAGGCCTGCATGTCTTGTAAACGTAACAGAAGTGTTTTATCTTTACTAACAACAGAGCATCGAACTATACACAGCCATGTTGAAAACAGACTAATGAGAAAAGCACATGGTCAAACATAACACCAATTGGCTTATTTGACAATAAAATTATTGACATTATCATCACAGAGAGTACTAAGAGAATGCTTTACACTGTAGGTGACCATGAGAAGTTTTGTTAACACTGCATTTATTCTGAATGATTCTGGTCTTTGTTTGATACATGAACTTCATTTTCCAATGATGTACGTGTACTGTACAAGTAATGTACTTTGACACATAAGATCTAATCAAGTTGATTAACTGGCTCCAGTTGTTCAAAGGGTGGATAATGCTATCGAATGGATATATCACTATCCAGCGCAAAATGTAGTTTGTTTTGTCAACACTTATCCACTTATTTACATGAATCTGGTGGATAGCATTACCTGTCCTGTGAACAACTGGACCCAGAAGTTTTCCAAAGCCTATATATCAAAGACTTCATAGTATTTCTGAAAATGACTCAAGGTGAGAAGATTCGTGGAAACAGTGTATTTTTTAGTACAACTGTATGTACAGTGTACCATAAATCATTACATGATATATTCATGGAATTTGTGACCCAAGGGCACTCATGATGGTTTGAAAGGTCTCAATTTGTTCTTGCATGAAAGCATGTGATATTTTTTAGAACTTTCAAAACATCAGTCATTTGTATTAATCACACATTGTACTCTTTTACTTTTATTGTTTTGTTATTATTTCCTGCATTAAATTCCTGGCAAAATTCTTTGAAACATTACACCGCACACTGTGTTTCTTTTGACTTTGATATAAGGGCAGGTCAAATAAGGAAGAGGTTTTGGTTGTCTAGGGTAATAACAAGTGCTGTGCAATGGCTCTTCTTCATTTATTTTAACTGTGAGCCTGAGAGTATCTTGGCATGGAATTATCTGCTAGAGGTGAACTGCAAGTGAATATTAGACCTGTCCGTGTGACTGTTAAAGTTTCTGTCATTAACTTATAAAATCAAGATACTCTTATTTGTAGTAACATGAAGTCCTAACTGACCGCTGACCGGCGGTAGAGGAGAGAACTGTGCTAGCTGTAGGAATCAACCGTATTAAAGCATGTTGCGTTAATGTTGTTTGTCTTGGTACCTTTCCGGACACAACATGGTGTCAGAAGCGAGATCGTCCTACTAGCCTACAGCTGCTGAGATCGAACCAGTCGGAGGAATGGATTGAATACACAAATTGACCCGTCAAACTGCACGCGGATCCTACACACGTGGTTTCAAACAAGATGGCGGAAAGTGTGTCATTTGCCAGACCGCCGGTACTGCTGGAAATTTCGATGGGAAATCCCGCTCATTTGTGGGGGAAATGGAAACAAAAATTCGAAATTTACCTCAAGGCAATTGGAGCTGCAAAGAAACCTGATGAAATGAAAGTGGGGCTGCTATTAAACCACATCGGCGGGCCGTGTTTGGAAATTTACTCAAATTTCATCTTCTTACCCGAGCGTGACGACCCTGCCGGAGGCGAAGACAAACTTCCAGCCGAAAATCCCGACAACTATGCGACAGTTATGGCAAAGTTTGATGAATACTTTCAAAAACGAGACCCTCAACTCATGCTGCGAGAGAAATTTTGGATTCACCTTAAATGAGAGCCGACACAGACCCTTGATTCATGGGTCGTGACTGTCAAAGAAAGAGCCGCCGAGTGCAAGTTTCCAGCCGATTTCTGTGAGCAAGCAGTTACAGACAAACTCACCTTTTCCTGCAAGGAAGACACCTACAAGCTAAAACTCTATGACGAAGGAGCAGCCCTTTCACTCGAAAAGGCAGTGAAGATCCTGTCTTTGAAGGAAGCAACAAAACGTGAGTTACAAGAATCAAAAACCTCAGAGATTGTGAGTGTCGCACCACGAGGGAACAGGCCAGACCTTATCACTGATCAAGATACAGAGCAAAGGACCCAGCGATACTTTAAGAGGAAGCCCTTCCAAACGAGTGGCCGGAACTGTGGTTATTGCAACCGTCGACATGCCCCTGGAAGGAGGAACTGCCCAGCTGCGGACACATGATGCAGCAAGTGCAATAAAATGGGACATTTCCCTATCATATGCAAGAGTGTCCCTGTAAAAACAGTCAACCAAGTTCTCGAAACTGAGGATGCCTTTAGCCCCACATTCGTGGGAGGGGTTACCGCACCCACTTGTTCCAATACTTCCATGGCAGAACCAGTTGCAAACCCTCAAACTGGGAGGTCCGACCCCGGATGGCATGTCAAGCTCAAGATCCAAGACCAAGACATGCTGACATGGTGCATTGACACAGGAGCACAAGTGTCTGTGATGCCTGAGAGGCCATCTAGAAGTCGTCATATGGGACGCTTTCAAAATCTGACAGAGAACTTGTCGGAGCAGGGGATGTTCCTCTGATGACCCTTGGATGTGCAGTCATGAACCTCTCCCTAGCTGAAACAGTCATTAAAGAACGAGTGTACGTAGTCAGAGGAGCATCCAAGCTGCTTCTTGGGGTACCTGCCATCCGAAGTCTTGGCCTTATCCATGAAATCCCCGGGACTTACAGTGTCAAAGCTGTCAATCAGATGCCTGATAACCATCCACTCCAATCGGGGACAAAGGAGGACATTGTCAAGCAGTACCCGACGCTCTTTCAAGGCCTTGGCAAACTGGAGGGGCCACACCCTTTTGTCTGACCACTCCCAGGCAAATACCACTGCCACTAATGAAGAAAGTGCAGGAGGAGATCAAACATATGGAGCAACTGGACGTTGTTGAACCAATAGATGAGCCGACAGAATGGTGTTCGCCGATTGTGGTAGTGCCAAAGGCCGACGGAAGGGTAAGGATATGTGTTGACCTTACAAGGCTTAACCAAGCAGTCTGCCGAGAAGTCTATCAAATGCCAACAGTTGAAGAGACACTGGGAAGCCTCACAGAAGGATCAGTATTCTCCAAACTCGATGCTAACTCAGGGTTTCACCAGGTAGTCCTAAATCCAGAAAGTGCCAAGCTAACTACCTTTATTACGTCCTTTGGCCGCTACATGTTCAAGCGTCTTCCCTTTGGCATATCATCGGCTCCCGAATATTTCCAGAAGAGGATGGATAAGGAACTCTCAGGAATAGAGGGGGTCAAGTGCCACATGGACGATATTCTAGTCATCAGGAGAAACCAAGCAGAACATGATCAGCGACTTAAGCAAGTCCTTGATAGACTAGTGAAGAGGAAACTCACGCTCAACCTTGAGAAGTGTTTATTCTCTCAAACCAGGTTGCAATACTTGGGCCAAATCATTGACAGTGAAGGAATCAGGAAAGATCCCTCAAAGGTTAAAGCTATCACTGACATGGCAGAACCCCAGGACATTGCAAGCCTGAGATGTTTCTTAGGATTGGTCAACCACCTAATGAAGTTCTGCCCAAACCTGGCTGAGAAGACGAAACCCTTAAGAGACTTGCTCAAGAAGGAGAGTGCTTGGGTATGGGGCCCAGCCCAACAAGAAGCCTTTCAACAGCTGAAAGCAGACATGGCATCTGAGCAAGTTCTTGCACTGTACGATCCGGAAAAGGAGACCATGGTCTCATCGGATGGTAGCAGTTTTGGACTTGGTGCAGTCCTTATGCAGAAGCAGCCATCCAGCGAGATGAGGCCAGTGGCCTATGCTAGCAGATCAATGACCGAGACCGAACGTCGTTATGCCCAAATCGACAAAGAGGCTTTGGCTATCACATGGGCACTTGAACACTGGGCAGAATTCTTGATCGGAATGAGATTTAAAGTAGAAACAGATCACAAGCCATTGATTCAGTTGTTTTCCACTAAGTTGATAGGCGAGCTTCCAGTGTGCATACAACGCTTCAGGATGAGACTCATGAGGTTTGACTTTGCCATCGCGCATGTTCCTGGTAAACTTCTGTATACAGCTGATTCATTGTCTCGTTCCCCACAAGAAAGTAAAGCCCAGGAGTCTAAGTCATGGAACGACCTACATGACGAAGTTGAGGGCTATGTGAATGCTGTACTAGTGACTTAACCTGCCTCAGACCAGCAGTTAGATGAGATACGTTCTGAGCTGAAGAACGATGACACACTCAAAACTGTGATGCAGTATGTACAGAATGGGTGGCCTGAAGAGAAACGAAGAGTCCATGGACCAGTAGCTAAATACTGGAGTGAACGCGGCAACATCTCCCTCCACAGCGGGCTACTCCTGAGAGGACGACGAATCATTATACCTCCAAGGTTAAGAGTGGATCTATTGAGACGTCTACATGATGGTCATCAAGGGATTACCAAAACACGTGCGAATGCAGCCTCCTCGGTGTGGTGGCCTGGAATCTCCCAAGACATCACAAAGGTTGTGCAAAACTGTGCCACATGTGAGAAATATCGCAGAGAACGCATTGAGCCAATGAAAGGTACTGAATTTCCAGATGGACCATGGAGCAGAGTCGGCGTAGACTTTTTTCAGCACAAGGATGAACATTACCTCCTGGCTGTAGATTATTTTTCAAGAGATGTAGAGATATGCCTATTGTCCAAGGATGTGAACTCTTCCCAGACTATCCTGCAGCTTAAGAGGATCTTCAGTCTACATGGGACATCTTATTTACCGACAACGGCCCCCAGTTTGATTCACGCGAGTTCGCCAACTTTTCCACTGAGTGGCAGTTTCAGCACATTACCTCATCTCCAAGATATCCCCAGTCCAACGGTGAAGTGGAAAGGGCGGTCCAAACTATGAAGATGGTCTTAAATAAGAGCAGTGACGAATACTTGGTTCTCATGAATTACAGAGATACTCCATTGCATCATGGTTACTCTCCAGCACAATTAAGCATGGGTCAGAAACTACGTACTAGAGTCCCCTGTCACCCGGATGAGCTGAAGCCAGAGACCCCTGACTATGATCACATCAGAAGGAAAGAGAGAGAGTACCGAGCAAAACTGAAATTCAACTATGACCAGAGACACAGAGTAGTACAGGGAGAGGAGCTGTCACCTGATGACCGCATTTGGATTCCCGACCTGAAAGCAGAAGGGACAGTAATTAAGCAACACGAATCTCCACGGTCTGTAGTCATACAGACCTCAAATGGCCAAGTCAGAAGGAACCGGAGGATGACACGAAGAGCTCTTGAAGGAAGACTTCCAGTCTCACCCCAGAATGAAGGCTATGAGAGCCGCGAATCAGCACCAACAACAGAGAGGAGCCCAGACGTTCCCTCAGCACTTGGAGCCAGCCAAGAGGACTACGGAGAACTGCTTGTTCCTAGGGACCAACCAGCAGTAAATGAGCCCTTACAGCCTGAACCATTGCTGACCCGCCTTAGACCTAGAGGAGCTCTTAGAAGACCGGAAAGACTTATTGAACAATGCTAAGATTAGTATTCATTTAGGACACTGGAAAACAGTGATGTGCTTATTGACATTTAGTTAAGTTAAAAGAAAAAGGAAGATGTAGTAACATGAAGTCCTAACTGACCGCTGACCGGCGGTAGAGGAGAGAACTGTGCTAGCTGTAGGAATAAACCGTATTAAAGCATGTTGCGTTAATGTCGTTTGTCTTGGTACCTTTCCGGACACAACATTATTTTGCATGTTACATGCATTTGTACTCTTCTGAATTGAATTTGATGTAATATATCAAGACTGTGTTTGACCACTGTAGTACTCTTTTGTTCCCATTCAAGCCGCATTGAAGACAGTATAGTTGTAACCTTGCTTTTCCGTTTTCATGCACACGTGTTTCATAACAACAAGACCTATCCCATAATACTTGTTACAGGCAGCCACAGGCAGCCCAGCAGACACTACAACCCTTCTTTTCCTTGGATTAAAGTACTAATTAACTGGTTAACAAATTTCAACATGACTGGAATAACTCTGTTTGAACGTTTTGACCTGGAAAACTCTCAACAAGTTCACTGTTCAGTGTTCCGTTTCTTGCTGTTCACGTTTCAACAGAGTTCATAAGCATACTAAGTAACTCAAAGTGTTCCACTCCTAACATCGATAGAGTGTAAAGTCCAATAGAGTTAATAGTCGAACTAAAGTAACTCCAAGTGTTCTGAGTTCATAATCATTTAATAAATACTCTGGTGTCCTCTGTAATAATCTTGTTCTAAGAGCACAATGGATTCGGATAAACACAGCTCCAGTAAACAACATCCAAGTTTTTATTCCAACGTGGCTACCGAGTCCCGGTACAATGCGCATGTCTGTACTCTGTACTAATACGAAATACCGCTGATCATTACATCCTCCTTTCTCTAGTTGACCTCAGGGGTAATGCTGGAACCTCTGACTCGGCAGTTCCACCTGTGACACTGTCTCCTGTACTTTGTTGGTCTAGTCCATCGCTTTCCTTCAGGTACTTCTTCACCTCAGTTACATTTCTCTTGTAGTTAACTCCTTCAGGTGATGTAACTGTGACTTCGTTGCCATATTTATTGGTGACCTTGTAAGGTGCATCCTCAAAAGTGGTTGACAGCTTATTTTCCTTCCCTTGTTTCACCAGCACTTGGTCGCCTGGAGTTAGACTGTTCTCCTGCATTCCCCTTCATTCATCCGCATAGTCGGTTCTCCTCTGTTTCATTTCTGCATCGCAGTCTTGTGCTTCACTGTCAACGTATTCACACTTTGTCAGCTCAGGGATCTTTGACCATATCTCTCTGTTAAACAACAATTTGGCTGGAGAGACTCCAATGCTGCTATGAGGTGTGGTCCTGCAGGCTGTTAGGAACCTCCTCATCTCTACCTTTAAGAGCTTCTGCCTGAGAGACCGGGGCAGACTTGGAAATGAAGGTCGGCCGATTTCGCTTAAAATTGGTACACAAAGTCGTTATATGGACTTATGTAATATGCCAAAGTTTCAGGTTCAACAACCATTTTTTAGCCGAGATCTGGATATCAGCCCCTCAGGGGTCCTCAGAGGCTGATTTTTAGTGTAATTTTGGCACTTTTCATTCTCTCTTTTAGCAACGTAAAATTAATTTCAGGCAAAACCAAAACCATATTTGTAACGCCCTATCGTTAGGCTTCTATGGGTAAAAACATTAGCTCACGGGAAGTTTTCGTTAGCCTATGGCTGTGATCACAACTTAGTCCTATTTGAAGCATATAGGGAGTAACTGGAAATGGCCTGTTTTTTAGACCACATATTTTCCATGCCCATGTTTTATATTGTGAAGTCTTAGTATCCCTGCAAAGTTCAGCCCTTAGTTTAGTAATACCAAGAAAAAATACTAAGGTTGAGGCTTTTTTACTAAGAAAAAACTTACGAGAAGATGACTAACCAGGCCACTTCCGGTTTAAGTTTCAACAAAGCGTGTCTGTAAAAATCAGCCATTTGATCTCGATAAATACCTTTTTTTCTTCTAAGTCGGGAATTAGAGATTGTGAAGTTAATTCTAACCGAAAAGGCTTGCCGTTAATCAGAAATTTTCGTGACTTTTTTACGACCGATCAATTTTGGTCCGGCAACGGTTACAAATTTTGTGGAAGAAGTCTTGAAAATTACGGATAATGGAGTTGCTGGACTTCTTTTCTGAAGAAAAACAACTTATCAGTCACTCTAAATGCAATCATGTCTCTCATGACACCACTTGAAAATCGCTTTGAACCTCGAATAAATTTTGAATATATTTATAGCTAATTGTAAAATTAAATGCAGTTTCACTATTCCAGTCTATACGGTTTAGAGGCGCGCCCCTTTCTTATAATCCATTAAAAGTGAAGCAACATTAAAAACCTTAGCCCCAGCGATAAATTGATCGTGAGTGCATCGCTGCGAGTAATGAAAATTCAGGTTGGTTCATACCGTACGTGACGAGGTCACGACACGCCAACTTATCTGAAGTTTGCTGGGTATGATTGTCTTGGAATTCAGTTTTTTCCGGTCTAGATTTGTCTCCTTGATACTGCAGAGAATCATCAGGTATAGAACTTGCATGAGAACCTAAAGAACGAATGGATATGCTACAGAATACTTATTCATACCCAGTCCCCCGGTGCAAACGGCCTAGGTATTATAAATTGGGGAAGTCCAAGACAGTCCGTTTTCCCCGCCAAGTCGCTGAATGTCTGACTAAATTACCAGAAAATTACTCATTGGCACACTTTCCCTTTCTCTATCGGGATTTTCCTTTTGCTGCTTTCTCAGTCCGTACAGATCCAGACTAAATCGGTGTACTGCATATATCCAAAGATAGGACAGGGGAGGAGTGGATTTTCCTTCAAAGACTACTGCTTATAGCACCCTAGCTGTAGAATTGCTGACCCTTAACTCCGATTTCCATAAAAAAGAAGTGATAATCCCCTGGACGACCAGTATGCTTGGTGTAGGTGGTATGGTAAGTCGTCACAAAGTCCAGTGCCTCATTCCTGCTGGAGCTTAAATTGGTTATTGCTCTTCTTCCCTGAACAAGATGATAATCACCGGCTCCCAACAACCATTAGGCTGCGACTGTGCTATGTGCTAGGCAGTTGTCAGTTTTGTATAGAATCCGAACACGTTACTACGTCATGTGTTTACTTCAGTCTGTTGTAAATTGATAAAATGCAACCGTGAAATGAATATATGGCCAGCACATGGACATCTTACCTGCTGGATTGTTTATTTACAAGAAAAGAAACTATCTGTGATCAATTAATTAAACTTATTAAATCTATTCATTCTTTAAGTGAATTTGTTTCATTTGAGTGAGCTTGCTTAAACCGAAAAAGTCTGGCTGTTACAATTTAGTCTCCTCGAAAACTGAAAACATGATTATACAGTGTCCCGTTTGGAAAGAACATGACATATGCAGGGGACGAGATAACAAGCCGCCAGAGGCTGCTGTGACTCTCCCGTTAGTGACGTTAGATCAAGATGTTACCCACCTGCTGGCCAAATTAAAGTGGGCACTGGTGGTAATAAACTGGCCACTTACCATAGAGTTGAAAATTTCCCCGAATGGAAGTTAAAGTATGAATTAAAGAAGACTGCCCACGTCACCGCCGAAAATTCACTCGTTTGCGTGACCAAAGTGGGCCATGTCAGCACCCTTTTTGAAGAAATCAAAGAAGGTTACCGCTGACATTTCAGATAGCATATTTCAGGCGTTTGGCATTGTAATACCTATTGCATCCATAAGTATCCAAGGTTAGAGTGACTGCATGCATGTTCATCAGACATAAATTTATTTTGCACGTTCAAAGATTTTTTTACACGCTTTAATGTCTTTAATTCGTTCCACTGGTTCAAGGATCGTTGTTCCATCATCATCTGCATACACATTGAAACAAAATATCTCTAACTTAAATTGTCTACCCAGTACCCGCCCACAATTCAATTTCTAACATTTTCGACGCCATATTGGATGTTGTTTCACTTGAAAAGTTGAAAGGGCTTGGTGATGAATTAAGTAGTTTCACATGCCCAATATTAAATCAGAGTAGAGACGCTTCGCGTGTCATGCTCAAACAATGTAATCTCCTGGCGAAAATAGGAAGTAATTTGGTCCTCTATTGTATCACGAGGATTACTAATACTTGCAATCTCTATTGTAAAGATGATATTCTTATTTAGAGTCAATACCAAAGAGGAGCCTGGACGGACGCTTGAAGGAAAGCACCTCTGAGTGCGTCACAGTTAAGTCGGAAACTTCGGTACCACTAGTCACACAAGGTATTTGTGATCTTCTGGCAGGGGGAAGGAGAAAAAAACTCAAGACTTAAAATTCTAATCATGGTGAACAGTCAGCTATGAAAGCACGTGACGTTAGAATGTCATAAATTTCAAAACATCCGTCATATCGAACCCACCAGTCTGGATTTCATGACTATTTCATGAAATCAAAATATCATTTCAGTTTGCCAGGTATAACAAAATTAAAAGAGAAGAGAAAGGGTACTAAAGGAATTAAAAGGTGCAAAAAAAATATGTTTGTCCCAAGAAACCTTGAAAACGTCAATAAAAAACAGAGAATTAGATGAGAAAAGTCAAACTTAGGGTAATCATGCCTAACAAAGCAAGGTTGCCATGGAAACAAGGCAGAGTCCCATAAATAAGGCTTTTTTTCTCAGCTTTTCCCACCTAACTTATACACTCAGTAAACAACTTGTTTCATTGCATTTTGATTACTTTTCTTGTTATCAACGTATAAAGTTTCCCCTCACCTTCCAGTCCCCTGGGTACAGGGTACAAATGCTACATAAAATTTAGTTACAAATCCGTCAGTAGGAAAGTTTCTAGTTTATGGTTTGAAAATATATATTTCCTTTAAATAATTTACTTTGGGATCATTGATTGTTTGTTAATTGTGCAGCTGGTGTCTAAAAATCTCTCCTAAAAAGTAATTAAGAGTTTGACAGGAAGTGCGTAGTAGGTAACTTCTCTAAAATGTTTCGTAGTAAAAAAGCCTCAACCTCAGTATTTTTTTCTTGGTATTACTAAACTAAGGGCTGAGCTTTGCAGGGATACTAAGACTTCATGATATAAAAAATGGGCATGGAAAATATGCGGTCTAAAAAACAGGCCATTTCCTGACTAAGGACTAAGTTGTGATCACAGCCATAGGCTAACGAAAACTTCCCGTGAGCTAATGTTTTTACCCATAGAAGCCTAACGATAGGGCGTTACAAATATGGTTTTGGTTTTGCCTGAAATTAATTTTACGTTGCTAAAAGAGAGAATGAAAAGTGCCAAAATTACACTAAAAATCAGCCTCTGAGGACCCCTGAGGGGCTGATATCCAGAACTCGGCTAAAAAATGGTCGTTGAACCTGAAACTTTGGCATATTACATAAGTCCACATAACGACTTTGTGTACCAATTTTAAGCGAAATCGGCCGACCTTCATTTCCAAGTCTGCCCCGGTCTCTCTTCTGCTTGGGCAATCTTCAAGGTTTTGAGTAGACTTCTGTTTTGGTGTTCTACTTGCCCGTTTGCTTAGGGCCACAAGGGCGTGGAGGTTCTATGCTGTATGCAGTTTCTTTTCAAAAATGTTCCAAATTCCTTGGATGTGACTTGTGGTCCATTATCTGTTTTTAGCGACTGCGGGAGACTGTGCATACAGAATATTCTCTCCAGGCTTCCTATAATGGTGGCAGATGTTACAGACTTGAGGATGTCTACTTCAAAGTAACGACTATAGTAGTCTACGACAACGAATACATACTCTCCGGAAAGTAGGGGCCCCATCAAATCTGCTGCTAGATCTTGCCAGGGCTGACTGGGGAACTCAGTATGTTTCAAGGGTTCCGGTGGTGTGGGCAAACCAACCAACTGGGCAACCATGGCAGGGCTTGGGTACTTTGGGAATTTCTGGGTGGGGATGTACCACTGGGACCCTTGAACCCTCAGCTTATACCAGAGCTAGTTCAGCTCAATTTTGCTAACCTATACTAGAGTTAACTCCCCAAATCCCCCCATCAATCGACACTGTTGAGGCTGATTTGTGTAAAATTTAAACTTGCCGATTTGATTTTTTTTAATATTTTTGAGTGGCAATTCCTGGTTTCATTACTCTAGATAAAGTCTTCAACCAACCAGTCAGTTTTGTGAAAAATGATACCCTATTCTAGACCCAAACGCTCTGATTTATATACCCTATCCTAGAGTAAACTGCTTGAAAACCATACCCTTCACAGTGGCACATACCTATATAGCCCATATATGGCAGTGCCCCCACTCCCAGTCCCCGCATTTTGCTTCAACTTGTCTATCAATTCCAGCCCAACAGACCTGCTGTGGAGTCTCTGTTTTGTCTTTGTCAACCCCTGATGTCTTTCATGTGCCAGATCTACCACTCTATCGTGTAATTTTACTGGGATAAGCAATCATGTTCCTCTTAGGACTAATTTGGCTAGAATGGAAAGTTCACTTCTTACGGCTTTATACTGTGGTGGGGCATTGTCCCATTCTCCTATTGTGATGCATTCTCTTAACTGTGAAATTTCTGGGTCAAGCCATGACTCTTCTTCAACCTCATGCACAGACATAGCTGCTGGTATCAACATTTCTGCCACAAACTGGATAAACTCGTCTGCATCGTCATTCATGCATACCCCCTTTCCTTTTCCAAGACATGAAAGTGGGTCAGCAATGTTTTGTTTACCAGATGTATACTGCACCTTGAACCTGTATGACTGCAGTCTCAGGACCCAGTGTTCTATCCTTGTTGAATTGTGGGAATTAGTAGAGTAGATAACCTCAATGGGCTTGTGGTCAGTCAGCAGGGTGAATTCCACTCCATACAGGTACACATGAAATCTCTCGCAACCCCAGACAAGTCTGAGTGCCTCTTTCTCTGTCTGAGAGTACCTAGTACGCTCAACATCTGTTAGACTGTGGCTAGTGTATGCAAGAGTGTACAGTGTACTCATTCGCATCCTCCTTGAACTTGTGTAAGGACCGCTCCTAAACCCACAGGGCTAGCATCTGTGATAAGTTTGATTTCTTCTGCATTGCTGTCGGAATATGCCTGGGTTTCTGCATTTGCCAAGCTGTCTTTCAGAGCATCAAAAGCACCTTGTTGCTCTGTGCCCCACACAAGGGAGTTTGCTTCGTTGTTAGCCTGTGAAGTGGCTCTGTAATGCATGCTAAATTGGGGATGAACCTGGCACTAAAGTTCACTAATCCCAGAAAACTTTGTACCTCCTCTGCATTTTGAGGCTCTCTTACGTCAGTGACTGCTTCCACACGCAACTCTGTCGGCCCGATCCCTTGGTTGGACAATAAATATCCCATGAAAGTCTGTTTTTACATGCTGAATGCACACTTGTCCCTGTTCAAAGTAAGCCCCTTTTCTTGAATACGTTTGAAGGTCTTCCTTAACCTGACATCATGCTCTTTAACAGTTCGACCATGAATAACGATGTCATCATGAATGTTGTAAGCACCTTCACACCCCTCTAATACTTGTTGGATAGTATGTTGGTAAAGTTCTGGTGCAGAACTGATACCAAACATCAGGCGTTTATACCCAAACAGTCCCTTGTGGATGATAAATGTGGTGGTCTTTCTGGACTGTTCTTCTAATTCAATCTGATGAAAGCCCCATCTTAGATCGAGCTTGCTGAATACCATGCTCCCATTGAGTTGGTACAGAACATCATCAACTGTGGGTATGTGGTGGCGCTCACTTACTATGGCCAGGTTAGCTGTTGTCATATCTACACAGAGCCCAATGTCTCCAGAAGGCTTAGGGATTATGACAACAGGGCTTATCCAAGGGGTTGGCCCCTCAACTGGCTCAGTATGTCATGGCCTGCAAGTTCTTCTAGTTTCTGCTCAATTTTCTCCCTTAATCCAAATGGTGAGGGTCTCAACTTTTGGGCAATGGGCTGGACTGATTTATCAACATGAAGTTTGGCCTGAAAGTCTCTGAGATTCCAACTCCAACAAAAATCCCCTCAAATTCCTTCAGCAAATTCTCCTCACTGACATAGTTTATCTCGATTTTCAATATTGCCAACAGTTCAGAGGTCTGTCAGCTGAGTATTGGCCTTCTCTTCCACAACAACGAAACATGCAGCACCTTGTCTATCTTTATAACGCAATTCAGCTTCAAACTCGCCAGCAGTGTTGAGTGATTCCTCCGAGCCATAGGAGTACAATTTCTTGTTTGATTTCCATGACTTACACTTGATTTTCTTCTTTTTGAGCACCTCCCATGTCTCCCTGTCAATTACATTGCAATTGGATCCTTGATCAACAAGCACACCCTCCAGTTGTACTCCTCCAAGTTCAATGGCAACTGTTGGTATGTCTCTGGCACCTAATTGAACTGTAAATGCAAAGTCATCGTCCTCAGTCATGCGACGAATGTTTCCTTTCTTGGTTTTATCTTCGCCCTTGGTCCTACAAAACTTTGTGAGGTGTCCAGTCCTCTTACATTTTTGGCAAGTAACAGATCTGGCCTTGCATTCCGGGTCTCATGCGAAGTGGCCTTCCAACCCAATCGGTAGCAATTTCCTCTCTTCCTTGTGCCGTAATCAGCTTGTTTATCCTCCAATGCGTGCACACTGTCACCCTTGGAATCATTCTCTATCAATCTTCTTGACTTTCAGCTGCTTCCGTTGATCTTGGAATCTTGTGCCTTTTGGAGTGTAAGCATTCCGCTTGCTTCCAGCAATTTCTTGCAAAGGTTGTGTGACCTGCATTTGTTGATCAATTGATCACGGATATGTTCCTCCTTGGCTTCTCCAAATTTGCAGTTCTCCGACAGCTGAAACAATCTCAGCACGAATTGATCCGCTGTTTCTGACTCTTCCTGTTTTGTTTGACGAAACTGGTGCCTTTCAAAAGGAATGTTAACCTGATGTGCAAAATGTGCATCTAGTGACCTCGTGGCTTTTGCGTACACAGAGTTGTTTTCTGGAACCAGTCCTGGGTCGGTCAGGGTGTCAAAAATATCCTGTACATCTTGCCCAGCACAGTGAAGGAGCAGTGCCTTTCTCTGGGAATCCTTTTTGACACCTTTAGCTTCAAGGAAGAACTCGAAGGAACGTTTCCACTGCCGCCATCTTGGACCAATGCTAGTTGGGTTGCCTTTGCAGTCGAACAGACTAATGTTTCCAAATTTGATGCTTACCGCCATTTTCGGTACTTTTCCTCTAGGAGACTATTGATGATTGTTTTTCATCCTCGACGCCAGTTGTAATACTCTTTTCTTCGCATTCAAGACGCATTGAAGACAGTATAACCTTGCTTTTCCGTTTTCACGCACACGTGTTTCGTAACAACAAGACCTATCCCTTAATATTTGTTACAGGCAGCCACAGGCAGCCCAGCAGACACTACAACCACATTTCCAAACACTGAGAAGAGAGGTTGAAAATACACCGTGCAGCAGAATATTTTTGACGAACTTCGAGGTGTTTGGAAATGTGGTCAAACACTGTCTTGAGTGTTTGATATATCTTCTCAATCAAAACTAAAGCTAATTAGAAAACGGAGAAATACAATCGTACAACCGTTTGAAAACACCAAAATTTACTAAAAAATGTATGGCCATCTGGATGCTGCGTCCAGATGACCAAATATTTCTGTGTATTTTTGGCGTTTTGAAATGGCTGTATCTCAGTCAAAGTAGCCTGATTAACACTAAACTTGGGGATTTTGTGAATCTTGGTGTGCTTTTTCTGACTATAGGGATCAATAATCCCATAATTTACAGACTGGTACAAAGTCCTTTTCGGCGTGAAAATTAATCAGGCAATGATATCCTTTGTTTACACTTGACGAATTATTGATGAGTTTGAGAAGGTTAAAATATTTAATGATAGTTTCTAATTAATGGAAATCATTTGCAGGAAAAGTTAAACAAGGGGATGCTCTTGAAGACTTTAAAAAGAATGCAGAGCGAAACGGAATAACAGTTTGTGCGCCAGGTACATGTACAAGTAAAATGTATATAAATATGCTGTGGTTTAAATATGCATTTGATTAAAAGTTTTGAACTTGTAAACCCATGTGCTCTTCATTTTCACTTATTAAGTTAACAAATACATTTAAAAGGCTTGACCTTGGTTTTGTCCTGTTAAAAAGCACACAAGGAAGTGAGGAGAGTAAAGTGTAGGGTGAAACACAAGCCACTGCCAAGTGTATCTTCCTACTTAGTGACTGACTTCATCACTTCCTTATGGGGCACCATTTGTAAATTTATTATTTAGACCGAATTTATGCCATTTTCCCATATTTATAAATAATTGGAAATGCCAGAAATTTTTTTATAAATAAGACACAAGAACTTGTCTGTTGATATGTAAATAATTATTTTAGGCTCGTCCTGATTTATAAAATATCTTTTACCATAGAGTTATATATAAATAATAAACTACTCAACTTCAATTATTTATAAATGAAGTCATTTCTAAAATAGTTATTTACATATCATGAAGTTTGTAAATCTTATTATTTATAAATAAATTCTTTTGCCAGGAGTCTAAATTCATTATTTAGAAATAATGAACTTCACCGAATTGTGTGTAAATTCATTATTTAGAAATAATGAAGTTCCATCTTGCCAAGTGTAAATTTATTATTTAGAAATAATGAACTTCACCAAGTGTGTAAATTCATTATTTAGAAATAATAAATTTCACCTGGCCAAGTGTAAATTTGTTATTTAGAAATAATAAACTTCACCTGGCCGAGTGTAAATTTATTATTTAGAAATAATAAACTTCACTGAGTGTGTAAATTCATTATTTAGAAATAACGAAGTTTCATTTTGCCGAGTGTAAATTCATTATTAATTTTAGAAATAATGAATTTCACCTTGCCCACTATGGGGCTGAGTGCAAGAAAATAGCCACTTGGTGTTCAGACAGAACTACATGTAAGCATAGTCAAGCCAGTTCATTTGTTTTGTCACACATTGCAGAGGTTGTAGAGAAACTGGCTTCATTCAAGTTTTATTCTTAGGCTGCATACATTATGTTGTCACAAATGATGTGCAACCTCATTAACATTGTTTATTTTACATGTTCTAAAGAGTGTCTTATTTCATCATTACAAACACCCACTTCTTG
Organism: Orbicella faveolata; assembly: GCF_042242905.1. Lineage (NCBI taxonomy): Eukaryota > Metazoa > Cnidaria > Anthozoa > Scleractinia > Merulinidae > Orbicella > Orbicella faveolata. The sequence continues at coordinate 10,935,448 of NW_028301542.1, forward strand.
GGGTCTTCTTGGTTAATTTTATGATAGAGCTGTACTGTTTGAAATTAAAGGGGGAATAAAAATCAAGCTGGTTTGAAAGAAAATGTCAACCAAAGAAGGTTGCTTTATGGCTCCTGACATTGGTCATCAAGCTGGACCCTGTTGTCACCTTGGCAAACACCTCACATGTACATGTAAATTTGCACATGTGACTTCAGTAGTGGGCTTCTCCAATAGTGGGCACAATGGAAAAGATACCAGCCAATGATCAGGAGACACTAGTGATGTACAATGTAGGAGATACAATACATGTAATAGAAAAGAACCCAGATGTTTAATAGGTAAGAAAAGGCTTTGCTGCTCTTTTTGAAACCCTCCCCCATCCCTCTTTTTATTGACTACATTGTACATCAGGATCTGTCACCGGTCTCTACAAAAGAGTGCAAATAGTGTGCCCAGAGCAAGGACTTTGAGGAAGTCAAACATGTAGACTTTCACTTGTAACTACATGAACCTGTACATGTAATAATAACCGACTGGGAAGGGTTGTGAAGGATGCAACAGATCTTGCATGGACATGTTTACACAGTCTATATGCACAATCTTTGCATCCTGTACATTTTAGTTCTTCTCTGTTTGGTGAAGTACATGCATTTGCAGCTACATTTTGTATACTTGAAATCAAAATTTCACTGTTGCCGGGATTCCATTTTATGACAGCCCTCACCGTTTGGGTGAGTTGCCTTAAGAAATGTATAAAGTAATGTACAAAGTAATGTACAATATGTACTAGTGGTAAGGAATTAAAACTCATCAGGGCAAATGTTAATGCACTGTAGCGTATTTTTAAACATGTACATGTACTTTAAAATTCTACAATCAACTTGGCAAAAAAATTCTACAATCAACTTGGCTCTAAGGCTTCCAGGAGAAAAAACAAAAACAAAAACAAAGGAAATTGCGTCAATATAACAGGATGAATACCTGTCACAATAACTGTAATTTTTTTATTGCACATGTTCATTCTATTTCCCTGAGCCTTTGAACTTTTGAGCCGAAGTAAAATTTTAAGGTTTATATCAAAATAAATCTACTTCCTTCCCAGTTAGTTGGTCGCCTTTTACACCTGTATTTTTATTTTTTAATTCCTGTTTTGTGTTATCTGTAGGTTCGAAGGATCAAACAGAGAGCACCAGTTTATCTAGTTCAAGGACACCTCCGCCAGACAATTCAAACATTGGACATTCAAATAAAGATCACAATTTGACATCACTTTCTAGATCACCACAATGGCATGGGGAAACAAGGGAAGGTATTTTACATTCCTCAGTGGGAAATTATTATAACGTGCTTAGTAATGAGAAACATGCAACTGAGGGACAAGGATTTAGTGCTCCATCTCAATTTCTGTCTGAAAGTAAAAACAATTCCAAGTCACGTGCTTCTGACAAACTTAGCCTTTTTAAAAGCAAGGCGGCAGTGAGTGGTATTAAAGTTGAAGAGGACACGGATTTAGTGGTAGATCAAGAAGTACAGAGCAATATAACCCATACAGTGGTAGGTGAGGAAGAAGAACCTAAACGGGCAGTAGAAAGTCTTGCTCAGATCCCTGAAACAGCAACGAAAATGACTGATTTAGCGGTGACAAATGAAGACAGTGTTAATAACTTCGAGCATACACTTGAACTTGATTCTGAGGTGATACATTTGAGAACTGAAGAAGATGGAAATGTAGAGATTAAGTCCGAAGGAGAAACGTGTGTTTGTGAGAAAAGTGAAAGCACATCAAAAGTTGAAAACCAGCAAGAGTCGGCATGTACAACTGGAATGATACAGGAAGGTAAAGAGTATGACAACGTTACTACATCAGAGAACACACTCAACGTTGAACATGTTGCAATTTCTATGAAGGAAGATGCACAGATTGCAGCATTTGAAGAAATTGCACGCCAAATAGGGATCAAAGTTGGCAGTGTTCCAAAACGCAGCATTTCCTCTGTTACCAGCCCCGGTGTACATAGAGTTGAAACAGCGGCAGTCGTTGAAGCAGATGGCTTAGATGCCTGTACTGAGCAAGATGCACAGATTTCAAGATTTGAGGAACTGGCTTGGCTAAATGGGATCAAAGTAGGCAAGAAAAAAACTGACAGGCTTTCAGCGTCTTGCTCTGAAAGTTCTGACTCTGTTGCGCCAGAGAATATACAAGAAAATGATTTCTGTACAGGCACAAATTTATTGGAGGAAGATCCACAAATTGTCAGATTTCAAGAAAGTGCATGGCTTAGAGGCATCAAAGTTAGTGGTAAATTATCCAATGCTTCATCTTCGTCATCTCTTTCACCTGCTACCAGTGATGACTATTTAATATATCATCCAAGTGATGAAATCCGTGAAGTAGCAGCGCAAACAAAAGGGAACACCTTTGAGGAGCTGGCCAGGAGAAATGGCATCAAAATTGGTAAACCAGTAGTTCCAACTGAGACGTTTAACATAGCAGGAGTTTCAGCTGACTATTCTCATGGTCGACTGCATGGCAATACAGCTTCCTCTGTGGAGTCTATGGAAAGAGCTTCCATTGTTTTCAATCATGCTAGTACTCAAACTGAGGTCATAACAGTTGATTGTCACAGTCAAACATGCGAAAAAGATCATGGCTTTCTTAAGCAATCCACACAGGTGCAAGTTGATGCTTTCAGAGAAGCTTTTGCAGAGGAGTTCATGATGTGGAAACTTGATGAGAGTGCTGCAGGAGATGATGTGGAGTTATGCTATAAAGACTTGTACTTTAAGGAAAAGAAAGCCGTCGATGAACTTAGTGAAAGTCTACAAAATGAGAAGGACGTGTCAGCCAATACAAAACATAACCACAAAAGAGTTATGGAGCAGCTAAAAGAGGAGCTCAACTGCAAGACAGAGGAAATTGAGGTACTTACGTCTTTTCTCAAAATTTGGTAGAACATAGATATTTAGTACAGTATTGAGTAATATACATTCTGTACCTGTAGTTCCCTTCTTATACTGTAGGAGAGATTATTTATTCCAACTCTTAGGTTATAGCTACAATGAATTATCATTGTATGCACACTACTGTAATGTGTTACTACTTTGTTTAGTTCAGTTTAGCCACTGGCTTCTATCATTGATCTTCATCGATCAATGGCAGGGTAATGAGATTGCAGATTGTTGTTATACCTACATGTACATGTAAATGTATCTTCTACATGCCTTCATGCCTATGAGCACAGTGTTTTTGCCAGAGCGCGCCATCGTGGGAATCCCACGTTGCAATCAGAGAAGGCCCTCAGAAAAACGAAAAAAGGGCTAATTTGGCCCTTTCCTTTTACACAGATGACCTGCACCTCTTTAAAACTTCTATTTTGATTTGTTCTTGTTAATCTGCATCTCTTTTGTTTTTAGGGCTAGGGGCATTGTTTGTGTTGTATACCTGTTGTTTCGTTTGGCGAATCATGAAGACCCTTGTAAACGGTGCGTGGTCGCCCCTTTTACAAGACTGCAGGCTTAACACATACGGTCGCCAATGCAACTAACATTTCATCCTTGGCGACCAACAATTCTGGTTTCGTCGCCATAATGGCGACTGCATGTCTTTGTGTTGACGATCAATAAGAAAAGAAGTCAATCCGTTCTTTTGTTTTGCTTTATTGATTCTCTTACATCGGAAAACTTCCAAATGGCTGACCGTGTTTGAAATCGCCCTTTAATGCATTGCAAACCCTTGATCATTGACTACGTCATGTATGCCTATGGATTGTTCTCTTGTAATGTGCGGATCCTTCATACTGGTAACTGATTCAAAAGAAACTTTATTGAGTAGAAACACTTCAAAAGCCACTTACTATTAAATTTTATCATAGATCCTAATAAACTGCTTTATTTTCCTTGGTACCTTGATGCATTTTTTCTTCTTTAGCTTTCAATTTATTGGCTTTTTCCTAAAAAAAATTGGCCCCTATAAAAGGTCTTCAGGTGTCACTTTGGCCCTCAAGTAAAATTTTCTAGCTGAAACACTGTCAGTATCATGAGCGAAAATTTGAATACGTGACCATGTGAGAGAGAATAACAAACTACTGGACAAAGTACAAGTAGCGAAAAGCTGGAAAGTTACTCCCAAATTGCATTTTGCTTTTTTTTTTATTGTCATTGTAGAAATGTACAGACCCATGAATTTATAATTCATGCCTCTTTGTTATTGTTAAAACAAATTGACGTCAGTTTTTCATGCTCTGTTCCGTCATTGACAATGAATTTCGTCGTAACATTGTCAGAGTAGTCTAGGAATCAACTGGGCTATCGCCTTGTGAATCCACGGCTACTTTGACAATGTTATGACAAAACTTATGAAAGAGTAAAGAGAAAAGCTGCAATTTGTAAGCAACCAACTGCAGGAAATGCAAACTGCACTCTTGCGAGCTAATGTTAAATGTAAGCTATAATGACTAAATCTCCAACTGAAACAAAGACTTTCTTTTACAATTTGCAGAAACTGAAGAAAGACCTCAAGACACTGAAGAAACAAAAAGAATCTGAAGCAAAGAGAATAATGAAGGAACTGAAGTCTAAAGAGGAAGAACTGGAATCATGCAAGGGAACCATACAAATAAAGGAAGTTGCCATCGAAAGCCTAAACTCTATTATGAAAGAGCAAAGAGAAAAGCTGCAATTTGTAAGCGACCAGCTGCAGGAAATGAAAACTGCACTCTTGCAAGCTAATAAGGATGCAAAGTGTAAAACTTGGTATGTAACAGTTGTTATAAACATGCTCCTAGCATACCTAAGAAGGCCTAAGAAGGCAATTTTACCCTTGTTAAATTCGCTGTTTAAGAAGAACATATGTACCATGGAACCCTACTAAATCGTTCATAGGGACATGTATTTTTCCAGACTTTTTTTGAAAAAATGAGAGTTCATAGTTTACTCGCTAAATACCAGGGGCCTGTTTCTCGAAAGCCCCAGAAACTTTTTGGGCCCGAAAAGACATTTTTAGTTAATAGCTATTTAAAGACAGAGAGATGTATACGCCTGAAACTTCTTGTACGGAATGGAACCTCTGTTTATATTAAGAATATGTAAATAAAACAGCTCTGTAATCATAAGGTTTAAGATTTTGCTACAGCTTTCGGGTGCGAAAACTTTTCGGGACCTTCCAGAAACGGACCCCAGGACTCTGAACTCAAAAACGTTTCAGCCTCAGGCCGTCAACTTAAAGACGTCCTGCTTGTCAGCATTCTAACTAGTAGTAATGTGTTAGCTTTCAAAGATGGCGTCAAGTGCCCTATTTGGGGATCCACGGCCTTCGGATAAGAGCACCTTTGCTATACTGACTGATCCACTAGGCCAGTTGGCAGCAACTCATGGGTAATTATTGTGGTAATTTGAGCTAAGATAAACTTCAACAGTGATATAATGTTTGAATAATTTATTTATCTTCACACAGCATGAACAGACTTATAGAGAACAGAGGTTCTGAGGAAATTAATCAAGAGGAAGAGAGTGGTAGTGGATGGACAGTTTACACAAGACGAAAATCAAAAAGTCCTCCATTCAAACCAACGCAGGTAGAAAAAGCACAGGGCAGACCACCTGGGAGTGTAAATGAACTGTGTGATATTGAATTAAGTAGTGTTCCATGTTTAAACAGACAATTCACTGACAATCCTTGTTCGAGGGACAAATTTAATACCTTGCATTCACTAGAAGATGGAGAGTCCCGAGAGGATGGCGGTACTAAGAATAGCGCTGACTGCCCAACCACAGCCTCAGCACTGCAAGGAGATATATCGAGAACTTCACCGCTGGCTTGCTCTTATTCAACATTACAGTCAGCAGAAACCTCGTGTAGTCCACCAGGGAACGACGTTTTTTCGCCACCTCTGTCTTCGAAAGTAGGAGAAAAGTTACAAGCCTCGACTATTTCCCAGTCACCTCCAGCCGAGGAGCGACCCTCAGTACAGAACTCGTCAGCCTTCAGTGATGACAACCCTTTACCTCACAATGATCAACACATTGCTTCGAAAGCACCAAATGGTGACGCACCTGTTTCAACCAATACAACTGTGTCAGCCTCCACTTGTCAACAGCCACTACATGCGTTCTTCCCTGCTCCACATTTTGCATTTCAAAGAATTCCCACCGAGGTTATTTCTCAATATCTGTCCAGCCTTGTGGTACAACCCAATATTCCGTCAGATAATAGGGTACGAACTGGTTCAGCACTGCTCCGTCGTCCCCCTGGTCTGAACACAGAGCCTGTTCCAGATGAGGAACCTGAGCAATCCTCCCCTTCCTGTTCTCCTTCAGCACGTGGCAAGTCTACTTATGACAAGTTGATGGATGCGCTTCATAAGAGGTTTCCAAACAAGTCCAGGTATGCTTAGCTTCTACACCATTACAGTTACATGACTAACCCTCCCATAACAACACAGGTACATAAATTCAAGTGTACGCCTCTTGTCATTCCCTTCCTTTTACCACATGTAGCTGTACTTACTATAATACCATTAATACTGTACCAATAGTAACCCCCTCCCCCCTGCATATACCTCTATGGGTATGAAACAATTGGAATTTATAAGATCTTATCTTAAACCCTCTACCGCGAAGATTGTTCTAAGAGTGTGTTCGAAGACTTCTTGTGTAAATCTAATGATCGTTGAAGTTGTTTATCGTTTCATATCGATATGTGACCACTGACCAATGGAGTAATGAAACATGAAATACCTTCCGGCGATAAGTTTCCCCTCAGTATCTCTAACACTCACACTGTAGAATTTTAGTGTTGCAGTTCCGTATGACGCTAGTCAAACCCCTGGGCTGAAACAACTTCGTAAGAATTTTCGTGTGTCTTTATATCACCTCGTGTGCCACTTTTTTGTTCTTACCACATTTTGACGTCATCTGTGATCTGTTACTAAACAGACGCACGGCAACATACAGAATCTATTTGTTAAATATTCAAGGTTGTTTTAGGTCACATCTATGTGAAATACGGTGAGAGAGTTAGTTTATTAGAATGGATCAGTTTTATATGGGGAAAGCCTCATGTCCGAAACGGTGTATAACTGGAAAAGGGAAGGGGTGGATGGAAGGGGCTTAAAACCAGCATTTAACTTTGCTAGGGACAATTAGTTTTGTGTTATTTAGTACAGGTAATCAAATGATTTATTTTGTAAATCAAAGTCAAAAAAAATTTTGTAATCAAATTATTTTCTGTAACAAGTAAATTTTGTCAGACTGAAAAAAATTGTAATCTGTAAATTGTAAATTGTAAATTGTAGTCTTTGAAAAATTTACCAGTGCTTATTTAATGCAAACTGCACGAGAAAAATCATTTGATTATTTATTAAAATGTATAAAGTGGAACCCCGCCTTACGGTCACCTCGTTAACACGTTAATCTCGTTATTACGGCCAGTCTTTTTACCCCCCCGGCAAAACGCCCATACATGTTCTTATACGAAAACCCCGCTAATTTCGCCACCTCGTTAATACGGCCAACGGGCACATTCTGAAATCCCAACCCATATAATTCTCTATAATTTTACCCCGTTAATACGGCCAACCGAACCAGGTATGTTCATCTTTCCATTGTTTATTAAAGTGCACCTAACCCCAAATTTTTTTTTCGCTAAAACAAATCTAGACTTTATTTGAAGCATTTGGGCGAAGAAATTTTTGAATTTGGTTGAATCCTCGATTTTCTATGCCCTTTCAAAGTCGCGATTAAGTGTTTCACGACCGCGTTTTAGGGAGTCTGGGGCGGCGGTACCTGATGACGTCTACCCAGGAACCAAACACAATAGCGCCTCAGTCAACTCACTGTATTTGCTCGAGAAAATAGAATGCAAAACTAATCGTTCCGATGTATTTTGGGACTGAAACGTCCAAGTTTTGTCTCAGAGTCATTTCTTTTTCGTCACTGGAGTCAGAGTTAAGTTTCGATTCGGAAGGCTCCGAAATAAACTTCGATCGAGCACGTTCGACAACTGTGAACTCGCTGCTTAGAGCTTTGAGAGCAATTTACAATATTTCAAGCGACGACGGGGAAGACGTCTTTGCGGACGAGCTGCTTGTATATTAGGAATGGAAAGCTAGATACGAGGTGGAGGAGCAGGCAAACGAACAGCACGAAAGAAAACTCAAGGACTGCTTTGGATGGTAATTTCGTCAACTAAACATAAGATTCCCACGCGTGTTTATAGCCCGTTTACATTTGTCCTTACCGAGAATGTATTTTGTCAAGGTTCTGTTAAATCCAGTTTGTGTTTTACTTTCAGTTGAATGCTTCATGTTTATAAGAGCGACGTACGTGTTGCAGTTTTCGAGACTTGATGACCTCCAAAACATTGGCTTCGATCGATTGAAAATCGCATTGTTTGGACCTGTATTTTTGAAGCTGCGGGAAGCAAGGCGGAAGGAAACATTTCATACAATTACCGATTTCACATTGTCACACGTTTTAAGTCGTAACTCCAAATAACCAATGTAAATTGTTCTCAAAGTTTGCAGTGCAATTCGTCGGATAAGCGAAAAGGATGTGTTCCCTAAGCGGTCCGCAGATAATGTTACGCGGTCATATTTTCGACGCTATTGCACAGAATCTTTGTCACACTGCTGATTTCCAAACCTTCGAAAAACTCTGTGAGTCTAACAATTTTGTTATCATGTAATTCTAGAGGATTAATCTTCGACTTTCATCTAAATCGAAAGAGAAATAGGTGTTGGTTAGCGGCGTACAGTTGCGATCTATTTACGTATCAGTATAACGCTTCTTGATCATGACCGGATCACACAACTTTGCAGGTTATGTTATAAATACTGCGGGATTGGAAGATATAGGTTTTCGGTGGTATTTCTACAAATTGCTGGTTAGCTTTAAGCAGAAAATTTATGAAAATAGCGTTCGAAAGTCTGCGGAACAAATTCCAGTGAGAGTTCTTCAATGGTTCTCACAGATTCAGTTCGCTTGTTTCGGTTCGACAAAATCAACCATCGTTTACGTCTTTATTGCACCATTAGCCGATCATCGTCAGTAAATTGTACAGTATATCTTTCTTTAAATCTGGAATATTGCTGGAACAGCCGATAGCACCTCTGGAAGGCGTTTCTGCGCACTTTTCGAATGTGTGTTGCACCATCCTGAAGGAAATGAGAGGAAATGAGATATCCAACCTTCCTGGGTAGACGTCACAAGAGCCGCTGGACCCATTTTCCTCAAACTCGGTCGTGAAACAAAATGGCGGTGTTTTGGAGCTATTTTCGAGATTTCGTCGTGGCACAGAAAATCGAGGATTTAACGGAATCCAAAATTTTTTTCGCAGAACTATTTCAAATAATAAGTAGATTCGTTCTAGCGAAAAAAAAAAATTTGGGGGGTTAGGTGCACTTTAACTACTTAATAACCGAGAGTGAGGTCGTTACGGGAAAATCTCAAACTGAGGCCTTGCCGTATTGACCGAGCGATAGCGAGGTCAATACGGTAGGCCGAGGTTTGAGATTTTGCCGTAACGACCGACCGGTCGAGGTTATTAAGTTGTTTATTATATGGCTCATGAATTACGGAAAAGAAAAAAATTATTCGGGCGGAAGTCGTCAATTTACATCCGGCGATGCGCGCGTTTATCGATTCATTCATCGTCTCAAACCCAATGCAAAACGATGCAAAACTACACAGTCAGTGAACTCCACCAATGTATTACGTATTCCGTTAAAAACACACATTTCTTTACGGGAAAAGTGATTGTCACAGCCTCAAAAAGGTATTTTAGTATCGTAGTACCACAAGTTGATGGGGGAGTTTTTCTGACTTTTGTGGCGAAACGTCAACGAATATAGTAAAGACAGAAAGTGCTTCAAAATAGTCCAAACCAACTAATGTTTCAGAATGTACTGCTCAGAATAACTCGATCTTTGCATTCGCTTTCGACAACATATCTTCGCCTTCTTCATTCTGGGATTTATGGATGAACTTTTCAAGGCTTGTAAACGTCTAAAACTTGCTGCAGTTATCGGAAACACTGCTACCAACAGAAACCGCCCGTTTGTTTACGTCTGATGATCCTGGAAGCTGATTTACACTTGCTTGTGTTAAAGCGAGGGAATCTATGCGATGAGAACTGTGACGGAGTTCAATATTTCGGTAATTGTTGTGACTAAGATGATAACTTATAAGTTTCTTCGTGGTGTTCTGCTCAGGATGCATGACAGATCTGCCGATGGTGTTTTTCACTTAGCGATTTTAGCTTCTTTTAAGACTCGGCAAACTTTGATTGTTTTTCACTAGTGTCCGCCAAGGTTACCGGCTGGTAAGTCACAAACGACTTCTATATTAATTTTATTAAGGAAACATCTCTAAACTTTTAGCTACTTACTTTCTCTGGCTTTCATCGTTTCAATGCGCTTGAATTTTCAGAGCCGGGCTCTTCCTAATTTGCATAATCCGTAATCGGCCCGTGGGCATTACGGCTGCATAATGACCGCTCAGATCTCGCTCTTAGCCAATCAGAGCGTGCGTTATATCGGCCACAAGCCAAAGCCATATAATAAATTGTATGTACTGACTAAAGTTTCAACTTTTTTTTCTTTAATTATACCTGCATTTCGAATTCTTGTTAAAGAACAGTTGTTTGGAAGTTCAATTGTGATGTCCGTCAAGACGTCACTTGAAATAGACCAATCTTGAAGTTTAACTCAATTCCGTTGATACGACCACCTCGTTATTACGGTCGATTTTTTATGGCCCGTTGGTGACCGCATTAACGGGGTTCCACTCGGTACACGTAATATAATTTCAGCTTTTTGCAGTCAATCCCAACGTCGGCACTCAATTTCAACTTTCTGCGCAGTTTGGGATAAAATGACTTGCACTCAGCCAATCAGCTTGGTGAGATTTTAACATGTGTAGTATTAAGGCTGAAATTGGTGTGCGAGTTTACCTAACCCGATGCAGACACGACACGACAGTGTTTGTGGGAATCCGAAATTCATGTTAGCCAACAAAATGCAGTACATGTACATGCAGGCAGTATACTACATGTTAGCCTCCTGAGAATCAGTGGTACAGAAAACAATGTACGCAACCAATGAGAGAACAGGTGATTTGATCATTATATAATGAATGTTTGAAGTGAGTCACATATTTCATTAATATTTGTTCACTCTTCAGACAGGAACTTGTCCTTGATCTGAAAAAGGCAAAGGCATCCACTGGAGCAGCAGGGTTCAAAGGCAAGCAGATTGCTGATGTCGTCAAGTGTGTTGAGAAGGTAGTTAAGGTAAGACAACTGAAATCAGTGAGCAGTCAGTGTACACACACACACACACACACAAACATCTCTTTCCTTTTTCATGCGGCGTTTAGTACGTACAAGTGTCGCGCTGGGAAAAACGTGCCAAAGTCTAATGTGAACAGCTTGTGAATTACAAGGATTGAATTGGTCTCTAGGTCAATGGTCCAGGTTCGAGACTCCGCTGGGCTCTTTGTGTTGTGCTTTTGGGGAGGAAACGTGATTCATCCGGTGCTTCTCTCCACCATTGTTGGGTGGTTGTTAGCGCAACCTGACAAATGCTGGAGGAGGGGAGGAGAGGGGGTTGGGCTGCCTGTTATTAACTAGCATCTTGTGCTTGCACGGGGACAAGCAGTACTTTCTATAAAACAATAGATAGAACCCTGCTGGTGAGCCATTTGTCAAACTGAGCGCGCTCGTTAGCGTTGAAGTTCAGCCATTTGTTTAATCATTTCTTAGGAACTAAACATTTTTTTTCTCACAGGATAAACAGGAGTCAGAGGTTGACAATCAAACAGTCTTTCATCCAAGCTCTTCATAAAACGTTGCTCGCTCGCTGATGTTCTAACTGTGAAATTTACGAACATCGCGAACGCGAAAAGTCTTGATTCAGCGAGAGACGACATCATACTCTATTTGGCTTCAGTCGCTACTCAGGGAAACACAAAAAACACAATGGCTTCAGTTGGTTTTGTTTTTAACGGAAGAAGAATATCGTTCATGTTTGTTCCTGTTCGTATTAATTTATGCTGTTTTGTGTGATGGAAGATGAAACTTACCCCACTCCATCCTGGAATGATCTACAAGGATTCAAGGATTTCTGGGCCCGCAGGTTGCAGGACAGAGACGTTCCTAAGCAACGTAACACATTCTCGCGGCCCCATGCTGACTTAGAAACGTGCTCTTATCGTTCTATGATGGGAGAATAATAATGATTGGAGACCCTTCGCGTGTTTCCTTCACGTGGATTAACCGATAACAGCACCATCATGTTGTGTTCGAATGTGTAGCAGGGTTTGATTCCTTCCATCACGTAAAGAAGATTATAGAAAGGAAACAGACACTACCCCATCTTTGCAGTGCTGACCACATATGATACGAATAGTTTGTTGTGTTCACGATGCGTTGTAAACATTGATAAGTGCAGTAATTTCGGAAATTACGAATACGTCTTTTAACGATTAGTGTTTCAGTGTCTTTGCTCAAAAGTAAAGAAATCTCCCTTCCCTTTCTGCCTGTCTACCTGCCTCCCCCGGCTGTTATTAAATTTGTGTAGGCGGGTTACCGGAAAGCCCCTGAAAAACGTACAGCTATGATCAGAAAAAAGTAGTATAGAAACAGTACGCTCATGCTGCTTTCGCGTGTTTTTAAAAGATGTACTTGAAGATGATTCTTAATTATCTAGGGGTTACCATTTATAATTTAGTATCCGGTTGTTGTTTTCCTATGAAAAGATTAGCCAATGGTACGAAATTTCGTACGTTCCGTTCCAAGCGAGAAATTACTGTTCCAATTGACGTTCAAGCGAAATTTCCAAGTTTTTTAGCTTGGGGTTGGGCACCCTTAATTGGATTTGATATGTTTGGTTTGGTAGCAAATTCTTCAAAGAATACTTTTCACGCAGGTCTTGTAGAGAGTACATAAATATTTACGCCTATTTAACTTGTTCTTTATGATCTGTATGCTCGAAGGACGATTTGACTGCATGTATGCCATTTTTCCCCCTTTTTCATCGGTACAGTCTTCTTATGTCTATTCGTTACCATTTCGAACACTATTAAGGTTATTCCTCAGTATTGCATTGCGCATCCCTACTGCGCATAATTTCACGCGTGATTAGCGCGCGCGCATTAAAAAATGGCGGCTTTTTCTTTACGACCTCGCCATAGAGGTAAATCGTCATTTTCTCGCAAACGAGTATGGTGACCTATCATTTTTTCCTGTTGTTTTGAATTGAGTAATAAATTTCTCTGTGAAAAATAAATATGGACCAATTCTCAGTGTAAAACAAAAAGCAACCGTCGGAAACGTGAATTTAGTAAGCAATCGTGACTACAATCATGGTGCTATTATAAGGATTTATATGGGTATATACAAGGTGCTGTTGCTCGTAAACGAACATGGGGACCCCTCATTTTTATTTCAAAATTTAGTTTCCTATAACATAAACAATCAATAGGCAAAGTTTCACAAAAATCTCAGTGCAGGTTCTATTTCAGTGGAATGACCTTAAGGACGGTGCCTACTTTTGTTAGTGCGCACACGTTCTGCGCATCACGCAAGGCATGGTTTAAGTGCCACGCGCGCGTTGGGTTGACATGACGCAATCAACTACGCTACCAAGTACACGACTAAATTGAAAGCAAAATTTTCCTACTGTGACCAGATCAAGTTTAATGAACCTGTACTTAAACCAAGAACATCAGAACGGCAGAATATGTAATGTAACAGGCACCGTAAAAAGTTTAAAAAAGGATCAATAACTTTAAAAAACGCGTGGCTACCCCTATACTTTATGTTATGAAATGGAAGTGGAGAGCCTATTCAACAGGTGATTAGTTTCTGGTTGTGAGCAAAAGATATTTAGACTGTATTTTAGCTGAAACAGAGGAAGGCTCTCAGAGACGCCAAAAGTGCTGTTGCAACGGTTTTGTTATTAAAAACATACCAAAAATGGGTTTTATATTACCATTTACCATGTAGTTTTCAGATCTTTATAAATGTGTTTGCTTTTCTGTATGTAAAGGCGAATTCTAAAGAAAGCTGTGAAGAAATATCCTCTCCTATTTTCAGAAAAATGCTGATGTCAGCATTTTTGTTGAGCTTCAAGGCTAATTATCTCGAAAAAATGCGTGGCTACCCTCTTTTTTCTTTGTGGATCCCGATAGCCCTTGCAAAGATCTACTTTTTCCGCAAGGTCCTAACCTGGCGCAAAAACCTTTGTATTTAGTAGGCACCGTCCTTAAAGGTGTGTTTTGGTTGTAATAACGAAAATTTATGGTTTCGAAAACCACGACATAACTTGTGACATGAAACGCCATGATAGTTTTTTTCAGATGTTGCTACCAAGACACCTTTCCCTAACCCTGAAATGATGGAAATAAACAAACACAACATGAGGCCAAAAAGGGAGTTGGAATTGGCTATTTCTTAGTCTTTTCAAAGGTTTAATGTTCCTCCGAGGCCCACCACGGAGTTCATATGCAGCATTACGCAGCCCTACAGGTAGTTAACCCGAACAAAGCCTACAGTATTATAGTAGCAGTACTTTTAAGTACGTCGTCATATTGTGTCCAACAGAGCAGTCAGTGACATCTGATGTCCGCACTTGTTATCAGGAACTAGCATCTCACGTACTTTGAAGCACTTTGCTCAATATTCTAAACTCGGTCGTTCTTCGGCCTAAAAATTGTTACCTGAGCTTACATAACCCGATCTGATCAATCAAAGCCTGGGTTGTCCTTTTTATGGCATTTACATGGCTTTCAACCAATTACAACGTGCGTGTGTCGTTATTCATTTATTTATTTATTTATTTATTCAGCGAGTCATTCATTTGTTCTTTCTTACTTTCGTTCATTCTTGCTTTCGTACATTCGTTCGTTCGTTCTTTCATGAATAAAATAATTGTTAAGTCTCCCACTGCCAACTCCCTCTACGTCAATTCTCTGTTTTTTTCAGGAAAATGTATGTGTGGGAATTGATGCTTTACATAAAGCGAAGCTGTACTGTGCCCATGTGGTTCGGCTTTCCATGTGGTTTGGTTTGCAAAGCGCGGTTCACAATATCGAGAAACAAACCGCGACCAAAAAGGAGGTCTTATGTCATTGTGCTTATTAATGTGCTTCAATATGTCATTCCTATTTATCTACATTTGCGCATTTGGGGATATTCATCTATACCAAGTATGTCAGATACAGAAGGTTATTATTAAAGTATTGTTATGTTCTTGCTGTGTTGCTATGTTGTGTTGTTCACACTGGTGACAAAAAATATCACGGTCAGGCTTTTTTTTTTTTTTTTTTCCTTTTTTGCGTTTGCGTCACTGTCGATATTTTCCAGACCCAAGTGAAGTCACGCGATTGAATGATCCTACGTGTTTTAAACGTCTTCCGGGTAAAGTCACGTGTTACGTGGCATGTTCGCACGTAGACATGGCCTGATGTAAGCACATGATTTTCCGAGAAGTCCCAAAATTACGTTTTAGCGCTAAATATAAACATATTGGGCCCTATTCTGTTTAGCTCGCGGTTACCGGTTATACTCATAGCTACTCGCATAGCTACTTTTTCAGGCTTTAATCTCACAATGCTTAAACTGTGAGTATAACTGCAATGATTAATCATATCTTCATTTTGTTCCATGTTGTTTACGACAAAATGATTTAATCCGGAAGAGGTCAAGGAAAACTGCTATTTTCTGTGGGCAGTTTAAAATCCTAGCAACTGAGAGAGAACACAATTAAACAAACCTGACCCTTAAATAAACCTCTCGCCGAGCAAACATTTTAACCTGAAGTCAACTAAATTGCACTCAGTCCGTGACAGTTTATACCTGGAGCTGCGAGACCCTGTAGCAGGGAAGGTGAGGGTGGGAGTGAGGGCTGGAGAGATACTGTCTTCTAGTGCCGTGACGCTATGATGATTTGCATTTAATCAAATTAATAATCTCTATTCACGGATTATCTTGATAAGGCGACAAGCAGCTTTTGTTAATAGCATGAATGCATAAAGAACCAACAGTGAACATATCGGTTACGTCACCTACTGTTATCAGTGTGCCAAGCAGAGTGTTATTGGCGGTTGAAACAAAGAGTGTTTTTGTTTCATTGCCAGGAAATTTGAAACACAAATATCTTCCCTATACAATACAGCTATTACCGCGTTTTTAGACAGTGACCCAATTATCTAAATATATCTCGTTGCCTGTTCACTTATAAAATAGGTCAAGCAATCGAGGAACTGGAGTAGCATTTCGTTCCCGAGTTTTACAGTTTTAACAACGAAATCCAGCAAATCTGAAGGGCGAAACCCTGATTTCAGGTGAGCAAATTTCTCTTCGTCCAATTCCTTGTCGGCGTTTACCACTTTTGTAGATTAACGAAGGCATCGATTTTTAATTGCATATCTCTAACACTTGCAGTTTTGATCAGACCTGTTGCAATTGCACACGTGGTTTCCTCTGTTAACGATGTGTATGTCGCGCGTCGAGGACATGTTAAAGACTTTGGTCTGTCTGCTGTTAACAATGGCCTCGAAGGGCCACGACCAGAGGGAAAATTCTGAAGAAAACATGCAATGTCACAGCAAAGTCAGCTCTTCTTTTTACAAGGTGAATTGCGAAATTAAAAGTGAAAAACTACCAGTTAAATACCACTTTGACATTGCCTCTGTGTTGCAGCCAAGAGTTCCAAATGACACTTTGTCTTATCTAGATATTGAGATAGAGTGCAACTCACCGATAGAGCTATGTTTTACGAATTTGCATACCTTGATAAACAAAAATGTTCTGTCAAATTTGACATTCGCTGGGCCGTGCATCGTCTCGGTGCAAAGTCTTGCTGTTTGGTCAAATGCGACTGATTTTCTTAGAGTTGAGTTTGGAGCAGATATTAATCGTCAAACCCCAAAACTTGTAAACGAGAAAGGAACTTTAAAAAGCGGCGTACAAACACTGAAAGCCATTGAATTTGACAGTAGTACCCCGCAAGGAATATTGGACACACTTTCTATCGCCGAAAATGTGTGGCCGAGATTGGC
Source organism: Orbicella faveolata (assembly GCF_042242905.1). Lineage (NCBI taxonomy): Eukaryota > Metazoa > Cnidaria > Anthozoa > Scleractinia > Merulinidae > Orbicella > Orbicella faveolata. Next base: position 10,952,488 of record NW_028301542.1, read on the forward strand.
AGAAATTACATTGTCAAATCTCTCGCTCGAAAAAATTCCAGCAGGGTTGAACTCGTTGCTAGAAATTCGACTTGGAGACAATAACATGTCAGTCGTCCCGCCGGAAATATTTTAAAAGGGCTTAAAAAATATCAAGAAGATTACCTTAGATCATAACAACATCAGAAGTATTCCTAGTGGATTATTTCACGGATTAGACACACTCGAGGTTGTGAACTTAGAGGGTAACAAAATTGCAAAACTTGACGAAGGCGTTTTCTCAAATGATTCTGTTGTGCAGGAGATTTACCTTCAAAGCAACAATCTCAGCGATGTTCCCTCTGTAATATTTCGCCTAAGGAATGTGTCGAACATTGATCTCTCCCACAATTTGTTGACTTTCGAAGATCTTCTGGATGTTGTCGAAAGTTTAAGTGAAGAATCATTTATAGCTAACTTTTCTTTTGAAGACTCTGGGTCCAAACTGCTCAATTTATCAAATAACAATTTCACTACGTTGGACATTCAAGGCTTAAGTGAAGTTAAACAATGGAGAATTACTCGTTTTCTGGAAATATACGAGATCGATTTGGCAGGGAATCTTTTAATCTGCGATTGCGGTATATTAGGCATCAAACAAAAGATAGAAACGCTCTTAAAAAGCAACCACGCCTGGAAATCACTGTTTAAAACGTGGAAATGTGCCTGGCCTGAAGAACTGAGGGACCAAAACATCCTGGAAATTAATGAGAATTACGTAATTGCACAAAAGAGGCCAAAGTTTTGTCCTGTTGAATGTTCTTGTTTTGAGCGTTGTTTGGATCAAACTATCCTCATCGATTGCGAGGGAAGAAACCTCACCGAAGTACCCAGAATATTGTCACGCAGTACCATGATTGAACTTAAGAGACAATAACATCCGGGACATACCAGTGTATCCTTACATGAAAAACCTTTTGGCTTTGTATTTGACGCGCAACAAGATCCAAGAATTAAATCCTATGATGGTGAACAACTTAAAACGGATAAGAATTCTACATGTGGACTCAAACAACTTGACAAGCTTGCCAAGAAATATCGAGAACCTTCTTTTCACAAATCTTGCATTGCATGATAATGTTTTCAAGTGCAGTTGTAACACAAGGTGGATGAAGAACTGGCTGCAGAGACTCAACCACAGGCAACAAGTTGAACAGATCGAAAATGTTCTTTGTGAGTCGGATAATACCGAACAAGTAAAAGCTATCTACACCTTGCCAGACGAGAAATTCGGTTGCAACGGAACTGCCGGGCACAACAGAAATGTTGCCAATAAAACCACAATAACACAAGACAGAACTTCCACAATCATAGCTGTTACCCTCGGGAGTTTGTTAGCCATAAATGTTGTTATATTTATCCTGCTACATAAGTACAAAAGGGTCGTGAAAGCGTTACATACATACATACATACATAAACTTTATTTAAGCTCGAATTTCAGAGTAGCTTGACCAGCTAATATTTCCGAGCAACAAAATATTTGATAACGAAAAATTAAAATAGAAATTGCTATTTACATATTTACAATTGACTTATGTTAACTAATTATAAAATTGTCATTTACATGTTTTATGAATTGGTTTTACTGATGTGCTTTTTGAAGTCTGAGAAGTTACATAACCTTATAAAATTGGGTAGAGAATTCCATTTTTTTGTTGCCAGATAAGTAAAGGAGTGGAGACCAAAAGTTGTAGTTTTAGGTTTGGGCATTTCCAGTATATAGTTTCCACGCATGTTGTATGAAGTAGAACGGAACGAGAACATGTTTCTCATATAGGTCGGATAGCTAGTGAAAAATAGACTTTTGTACAAGGTAGTAAGGAATTTACAGATGCGTTGATCATGAAGTTGGAGACAGTTTACCCTGTGTAGCAGCACATTATAAGGCGATTCAAAATCGCTTAGAATGAATCTCAGAATCCTTTTGTTAAGAGTTCATGAACACCCACTTCAATTGGCACCCATTTGACCGCATAGATGACTTGGATTCAACCAAGCTATACGACGCGTTTGTATCGTACAGCGAAAAAGAACGTCAGTGGGTTGTAAACACACTGCAACAGCGACTGGAAAATCACCACCCTCCTTACAAACTCTGTATTCATCACCGAGACTTTTGAACAGCGTCGAGCAAAGTAGGCGAATGCTCATGGTCCTATCTTAATAATCATCCTGTTTGATGACGTCAACTTTGCCGAGCTGGACAACGAAATGAAGCTGTACATGCGCACTAACACGTATCGCAGGGTAAGCGTCAACTGGTTCTGGGAGAAGTTGATTCACGCGATGCCGCAAAGCTCGATCATAAACGAGTAGATACCTCAGTTTGCATCCGAGTACTAGTACGACCAAAAAGACAAGATTTGACTACATCACAACTAGCTTGTTTTTACTCTTTGTGAGCAACACACTTGACGAGGACCGATTTATTTGATGATAGTCATGCCATTTTATTATTGTATGAAAAGAAGTATGAGCCTGCCTATACTTTTGGAGAACTTGTTTTCATCTGAAAAAGGCTAAAATTTTTTTTTTATTTTCGCCAAAATGACACTGGTTCATATGTGCGCATACACCATTTTACTATTTTATCACCACCCAGGAGTATATCACTCGGAGCCTCCATCTCCCATACTAATCCTGTGAGTTAACCCGGACGTTTCTACATGACCACTTCTTAAGAGCCAATCAAACCCGGGCTAAGACCACCCTTTGTTATGACATAGACTGGGATCCCCTGTGGCCGCTACTTTGCTTTTTTCTAGCTGTGGAAACAAGGTCTTTCGTAGGGAAAACAAGAGACTCCTGCGGTAATTATAGTTCAACCAAAGGTACGGGAAAGGGTTGACTCTAGGTTATATACAGTGTTTTCAATTGAGTGTCGCAAAACCAAACCAAAGCAATCACTCTGGCAAATCATAAAGGGCACAGACAATACAGTGAACCAATCAAACCTCGAAACAATTAAATATAGCTGACGAGAAGCGCGGGAAAACGTATGCGAACGAGTTATGATTGGTTTTGGCTTTACTTCTGATTGGATGAAAAAGTGGCGCGAGTTTTTTTAAGCCAATCGTGTGGCGTAGTAATACAAAACCAATTACTTTACGACACTCAAATGAAAGCCACTCTAGAGTACATAAGGAGATTCCGAGTGATGGACTCCTGTCTCGTAGTCGTTAGTAGTCATGTACTTGAATTTTAAGGCTTCTTATGTCCTCTTGCTGCTACATATACAGATTACTCGAACATTTTAAGTAGAGGAACATTGGAAATTTAATAAAAGTCAATGCAATAGTAATGTACCTCAAGTAGTCCTTGCTTTCCTTCAAAATAGTCGAACTGGGGGCGGAAGAGAGCGGGATAATGGATGCGGAAAAAACTGTCGTGGAGCTTCCAATTTTTCAAGCAGCCATCCAGTCAACGTACCGCTTCTTTTGCTCTTCGATCGCTAAACGACCTACCTCTCTTATGATATTGAGAGTTAGTCTTTTAATAGCAGGTTGATGGAAAAAAATATTTTATCAAGTCAGTGACTTCGTACTCGCAAATACAATACACGTTTGTCGTTAAAAGTGAAACACAGGACACAAGGTTCTCCTGCCACGATGCCTTGATGGATTTAGCCATGTTCCAAATCTTTTTTTAAATCAAAGGAAACTGAAGAATAAGTTAATAGATCGAAAACACCAACTATGTAATAAGTAACGATAACATGCCATATTCGTATTCCCGGTATTGGACTGGAAATAGCCTGAAACTGAGGCTAATGCGGGGAGTATGACATTGACCTCTTTTTGATGATATCCCCCCCCTCCCCCCCTTGAGCCTCCATTGCAAGCTAGTTTCAGTCCAATACCGAGAATACGGGTAGGGCCTATCGTCAAGGATCAAATTGCAATGTCTTGTCCGTGAAATGTACATTTCTGTAATTTTTAGTCATTTAAACTCGTGTGTAACATTCATTGCTTATCTAGCTGATACTGACAATAATCATGCAATCGTTACTATAATCGAGCGACATTGTAAATACAATTTGATTTCCTCTCAGATGCACAACTCAGTTTACGTCGAGAAAGGATTAAACAGCATTCAAGATTAGCTCTTTGTGAGAGTCTTTGGTCTGTCCGAATTCCAGTTCCCGCAGAAACCCCGGTATCTATAATTGTAGATATTAGTGACGGATTTCTACCCTCAAGCTAGCCAAACGAGTTGCTCAGAGTTAATTGCCCCCCAAGTTTTTAATTTTATACTCTCGTCAAGTTCGGTTTAAATTTCCCGTTCCGCAGGGGTAAAAGTCTAGCGACATCAGTACTACTTACACGCGGCGATACAATACAAGACAGTTTCTTATTATAATAAACACATTATTCATTATAGCGGAGCTCCGGCGGCCCGAAGGGCCGCCAAGCGGAGCCCCATACTCATATGGGAAAGAAAAGGAAACCCATGAGTTGATTTTCTCATGGTTATCATGGCTAGCGGTATTGCTCGTGGGCGCGTATGCACGACGACGACGACGACGACGGCGACGGCGACGGCGGAGTTGCCCAACATGGCGGCCATACTCCAAATAATGGGTTGACAGAGACATGCAGCCTTGGTTTACCGTGTACTTCCTTGATATTGGACATCCATGTTATGATCAATTGACACCTGTCAATACAAGGTATCCGCTGACCAGCATCACGTGACCATATCGCGGGCTCAGGTTTACAGCTCCTCGAGGTCACGTGTTTTCTTGAAGTTGACCGCTGACCAAGTGCTGGTTATCGATTGGATCGCGAGCTCATATTGGGTTAGCTTGTTGGAAACAGGGCAGGACTGCTCGGAAGCTAGTTTACGTTAACCCAGGATTAAAAGTTAATCGAATTATAACTTTTTCTTCTATACAAAATGTGTTTTGCTGTTCTGTTTTGTGTATATGGTGATTATTAAAACTCAAAACAGAAGGCCAAACAATATACAGAAACCTCACCGCAAAGTTACAAAACTCAAATCAAAATTCTACCTTTTTCTGGGTTAGCTTAATCGGGCTTTGAACAACCCGGCCCAGGAGCTACGCTTTTAGGCTGGCCTAAATCTATATATTACATATACATTATGTCTGTTCTGTTTTGTGTGTTTGTGAACTGAGGCGCAAAACACAAAATGAGTACATCCAGCCATGTTGAACACACGTTTGGTCAATAACCCGTATTTGTTATATAACTGGGGTTTAGTCGAATATAACGCGTGCTCTCGTTGATTGATTTATGGTCACGCGGCAATGGCTAAATGTATATTTAACAAATAGATTCCATGTTGCCGTGCGTCTGTTCAGTAATAGATCACAGATGACGTCAAAATGTGGTAAGAACAAAAAAGTGGCACAGGAGGTGATAGCCGAGTGTGTCACTGATGTTCTTACCACATTTTGACGTCTTCTGTGATCTATTACTGAACAGACGCACCGCAACATGGAATCTATTTGTTTTATATAATAACGAAACAAACTACTACAGATAGAGCTTATTTCTTATTTCAAAATCTTTCAACATAACTCGAAAACCGCCCTTTGCCCACTTTGGCGAACACGAAGAAAGCCATTTGACGTAATCTGTTGTCTATACAAATTGAAGCAATCTCATTGGTTGCTATGCGTAGGAAAGAATTGTAATTGGTCCAGGAAAATCACGCCACTGTCAAACTTGATCTCGAGCGTCGCTTCTCGTGGAATGAAAACTTACAGCAAAAGCAGAGTTGAACTGTGAAATCTACAAATCTTAAAGAAAATGCTGGCTAAGTCAAGTCAGGTTTTGTCATCAGAGCAGCCCTGTGAGCCGAAAAGCTTGGATGTTGCCTCGAATATTGCAGGAGTTGAAAAACTGCGCTCGGAAAACTTGCGGTTGCGGTCAACCTGGAGGCCATTCGATTCTAGTTTTGAATGAAAGGAGCGTTAGTGATGGTGGAAATTTGTGTCCTCTGTGGTTGGTGATTCTCAAATCAGTTTGAAATAGTGTCGGAGACAGCTTTTAGCTGCGATACTGTTGGCCGTGAGCTGTAGTGAGCTATACTTTGCTCGCTGTTGCGCCCTGAAACGGACTGGAACATTCGCATCGGAAAGCAAGGTTATATCTTTATTTAAACTGATTTTAAGAAGTGGTTTTGATGTTTTATTCCAGACAATCACTGTGTCAACAATTATTTTGAGACTGAGAAAAGTTCAGTGTTTTAAATAAATTAATCTCATAAACATTTTGTTTATTGGGTTTGTTAAATTCGAGATAAAGCAATGGTTCTCGGCTTACCAAGACTAACTTTGTGTTTGGTTTAGTCTCGCTCGACTGCCGACTGAGACTGCTCGAGTATTTTTTCTGAGTCATTTTCTAAAAAAGAAACGGCTTTATCTTTCTCCTTCCTGCTAGACTATGCTTCTCGTTCCTGTTCAATGCCTCGACAAGACTTTTTTGTACTTTATCTTTTGCCCAGTCATGTAAAACATTATCTAAATTCGCAAAACTTTCCGCCATTTCAAAACACAGAGGGAAAAACTTTGAAATGATGACGTCAATCGTGCGTCTGTCCTCTAATAGATCATAGGCGAGAACCAATCAAAATGCGAGAATTACTTGGATTATTATATAAATATATATATACCGTAAATAAATGATTTCACTAGCTGACTTTCAACCTTTGTCTATTGCTAAAATCAACATTTTTCAGCAGCAACCGAGGTTTTACAATCAGATATGCAAAGTGTCAAAGTCCATGCTAGTGAAGAGGTCACGATTTGTTAATACGTTGCGTGACGCCGCCAGTTTCTGTAGACTACTCTCAAGTTTCATAGAATATTTAAATTACGTACATTACTCCAAGCTAGCATTTGCAATCGCGTGCTCGTTTCGCGTGGTCGTTTATCGTAAACAAACTCCGTGCGACTAATTCGAGTATTCCCCTGATGAATAGAGTAGTCTTATGGATCTTGCCATCAGAGTACTTTTCTGAGCTGAGCTATCTGTCGCGACTGGAACTAATCAACAAATGCAATCGAAATGTAGCTGTTCCCACGGTTATCATCCCAAAGCCAAGTCGTGTTAATAAACAAGAACAATTCCCTCAGATTTCGATAAATGCTACCGTCGAAGCGTTTAAATTCGCCAAAATCTAACGCTGAGAGCACATAATAGCGGAAAAGCGGAAATTATTGAATTTCCCTAAAGTGAACCATTCAACCGAAAATACCGGAAGGAAAATCAAATTTAGGGCAAAATTCCGGGTAAGAAATTTTCGAAAATTTGGATACACCTCGCGAGGTTGTTAGTCTTGTGTTCCTAAATTCCAGAAAATGCTCTTCCATTCGTCAATGGAAATTTCCAGAAATTCAAATCGGAATTTTTCACCGAATGGAAAGTGCCATTGGTTTCAGTTTGGTGCGTGCTTTTTAAATTGTTTTTCTCATTACCATTTCGTGATTCTTATTAGCATATAAAAAACGGGTTACACGAATTCACTCTATTTTTAAATTACGGTTGCCCAATCTACGGCCGCGTTTCCATGTAGTCAGGTGGCTTAATGACCTGATCGTGACAAGAGTGATAAAAGCATGAAATCTGGCACACAGCTTGCTTATACCCTACCAAATGATATTAGAAGGGGTGCCCATGTCAATCTGCTCACGCTCCCGTTTTAATGAGATTTTAGTTTTTAACCAAAATCGAGATATGGGATACCTGTGGTACCATTTTCAATAGAGCTATTTTACCACTTTTTAAAACGAATTTGCATTTTTATCTTGATTTTATCACTTGGTTGTGTACTTTGCTATTTTAAAGACAGCATTTAAAATAGCGTTTGTAAAGCCACATCATAGTATTAGTACCCAGTCTTCGCTCGGCCGATAACACAGGCAAAGAAATTGTAGTAGCAAAGCAGAAAAAAATGCGCGCAAATTGACCGCGTCATTTCTTACTTGAAATCTGATCATATTATGAATGCTTTTGCTCGTTGCGAAAGCCCTTACAAATTCCCCTCACTCTAAGATTGACTTTCTGGGCAGTCACATTTACGCAACGGCGTGCACTTCAACATTTTTTGGCACATTGGCAGCGTGAGCAGCGGCCTTTGCAGATGCGCTTGATGAGCTCTCTGCACACAGTGGATACTTTGGGGATGGTCATCCAAACTGGATGCCACTGGTTTCCCTCTCCTTTAACCCATGAGAATTCTGCGGGAGAAGGAACATCCTGCATCGCGTGCTCTGATGATGTTCAAATTCCTGCCTGGTATACGGCCCTTTGTGCGTGCTGTAGAAGTGCATCCTGAAATTAAAATTGTTTAGAGCGAAAAAGGTATTGATAATGAGGTCTTAACTTCCTTCTTATGAATTTTGCAAGTATAATTTATTTATACCAAATTAAAACGTCGTCACCACATTATTTTTCCCGAATATCTACCTGTGTTGGAGGAATATTGTCCAAGTCTCTGTTTCGCTTTGAGAACGGCATCAGTCTTGTTTCGTTCACCGAGTCTAGGGGACGTGATTTGTCATACATTATGATCGTAAATCTCTCTAGCTTCTGGAAATTCTCTGAGGAAACAGTCATCTTCTGGAAGGGATGAGTCGCAGTGTCCTCCAAGGCAGGTGTTACTTCACTATTCAGTTCCCATACTCCCCACGCTGACTTTTTTCCGACACCACAGAACTGCGAAGTACAGTCACACCCAGTGAAAGCGTGGAAGACTGGTAGGGCTCCCGACTGAGACTCTCCAAGGGAAGAACAGATTCCGTTGATGTTAATAACCGAAAAGTGGCGCCCCATGCCAAATGCAACCCATAATTTAGAAAGTTGGTTGTAGGCTAGAAGATCATGAATCTCTCCAACCAAGATCACGACAACGTCGGTGTCAACAGTTCTGACAAGGACAGATTCTGCACCTTTCTCCAAAGCGTGGCGTACGTCGACAACGATGCGAGTATCGGCCTCTTCATGGTTGCACTGACCCATTGCATGTTCAGATCCATGGGAAACCACAGATGTTCCTACGACACAATTAAATCACAGAGGATTATAGATTAAACAGCATAGGAACAATTATTCAAAGAATCAATACATTTTACAGCTTTACTAACCAGATGTAATGTATAATGTTCTGTCAAGGGGCCATTGGAATTGCGCTACCTTCGACGTCAGAAAGGAAAACAGCTCAGACTTGTTGTCAGGGTCTCGCAGAAACATCATCCAGTTCTTTGGAAGCTTCGTTTGGCCGGCTACTTTCCTTCTGACCCCTTGGCCTCTTTTCTCCCTTGTTGCGTCCTTTAGGTTATCAGGAGCGTATGTGTCCCACACCACATCCACACGTTTGCTTTGGTGGAGCTGCTGTTGAAGCTTCGACAGTTGGCAGACAGTGGACTATTACTGCGCCATCCAAGACTTTGCAGTCAATCCCTCTGACAGACGACCTGACAATTCAAAATCTTCAAGTTCAAGGGCCATTTGACGGATACTCCTATCAGTTTCTAGCACCGAAAAACAGTGAAGCTTGTCGCCGTCGTCTCCTCCTAAACAGAATAAACATTGCGATCGCTCTTCAGAGACAGATTGGTGTTTCCTGCATTTCGGTGCGGGTCTTTTCCTCCTCATCTGCTCTGCTGTCCTCGCTTCGTTTTCGGCCGGCACGCTCTTGAGCTTTCTTTAGCTTTGAAATACTAAACTTCAGCTGACAGGACTTGTGCCAAGAACCGTGATTGCGACAAAGGCAATCTACATCAACATCGTCGCCAAATTTAAGCTCCACAGGTAAACCGTCTGCTTCCCGAAATCTATTGACATCTTGAAGGAAAGTCAAATACGTTTGGCGGTTAGTTTCAGGTGGTCCATTACTGTTTAGAGGGCACTTTAATGCTTCTCTCGTAGACTCCTGACAAATGATGCACTTTTTCCAATCAAGTGACATTGAAATTAAAGCTCCTAGAAGAGTAAAAATGCAATTTAAAGTCAACTGAGCAGTGAAGAAACCTTATTACTTTCATTAAAATTACCGTTTTTCTCCCTATAATTCTTACAATTAACTATTTGTTGTACCTGCAGACTGAGATAAATGATAAGAACCAAAATGATCTGCTCTCTAGATTGCAACAACCAATCACTGTTATAAAAGAATAAAATGGATTAAATCATGTCCAAAGACATAAAAAAAATATAAGATTTCTTGTGTATAGTTCTAACAGAAACTACTTTCATGATGAACTGGTCCTGCCAATTCAAACAGGAGCCTTGTAAAACAAACGTTTTCACTTAAACTCGCTTAAAACTATTCCAATAGATAAACAAAATATATTATTTCTACCCTCCTTACATAATTTTAGCATATTCAAGTTCTTTTGCAAAGAATTTTTGACACTTTCTTCAGATACTTACAGATACAGCAGAGCAACAAAGAGGCCGCCATCTTGGATGAACGAGCGAGGCATGGGCTCGAGTCTTTTCTGTGCTACCAAAAGAGATGTTTCTTTGCCACTAGTGCATCGGAAACGAATCAGAAGACACAAACATACATATAAAAACTGAAAAATGCTTGTTTTGTAAGCATTTCTTTGCATTTGCTAATAAAATAGATTTACACCACAGGTATCCCATATCTCGATTTTGGTCAAAAACTAAAATCTCATTAAAACGGGAGCGTGAGCAGATTGACATGGGCACCCCTTCTAATATCATTTGGTAGGGTATAAGCAAGCTGTGTGCCAAATTTCATGCTTTTATCACACTTGTCACGATCCAGCCTAAATTTTGCGTTAAGCCACCTGACTAATGTTCGAGAAGTTCACTTTCGCGCAGGTTATGTCAATTTAAAAGGTTCATTCACGTTTGAACAAGCAACGTTTCTTTCGTTCATGCTGTTCGTCGCCGTATCCAAATCGTCAGGTAAATGTCGCCTTTCATCGTTTTGCCTTGTATTTCCAATGTTGTATGTAATGTATTATTTTGTTCTAGAAACCACTGCCAGTGATATGTAGTTAAGAGTTCGAGTCGCCGTAAATAAACCTCTTTACGACATGTTGTCTCAGGTGCCAGCGAGAGTGTCTACAAACAAAGGACGCTTTCCATTCGACCAAAATTTCCGAAATTTTCCAAACGGAGGCAAATGGTACGGAAATTTCTGGGGAAAGGTCCCAGAAAATCCGGAAATTGTTGAATTTCCGAGCGAACCATTCAACCCAAAATTCTAGAAATTCCGGGATGAAAATCAAATGGAAGGGAAATTTCCAGGAAAATATGTTCGAAAATTTGGGTATACCTCACGAGGTTGTCCTCTTTTTCGGAAATTATGCAAATTCTCGATTTTCTATTTAGCGCTAGTTCTTTTGGCCGCGATTCATAGCGAGTTGGACATCTCACGCAAGGATGACAGCGACGCGTACTCGAAAATGGAAATACTTTAGAATCATTCTACTTATATGTCGATAAATACTAGCTGCAGCTAAATTCGTGAAGAAAACGTTTTATAAAAATAATGCCCCCGTAGTGTACTTGTTTGTTTTGCGTAGGCTGGCTAGGAAATGTACAAAGATTTATAACGCGTGCAGAACCATTGTACGACTCATTAACCCCTTTGTTTTGCGACTTTTTCGCTGCCGTTGTGGTTGGTATAAGGTCCCTGCTGTTGTGGTCTATGAAAAGTCACGATGTCGACATATTAGTGTTCTGTTTGCTTCTATACTTGCGATTTAAAACTCGAAGTCATTGAAAAATTCCAAGCGAACAAAACTGTGCGGCTTGTCGTTTTCTACACTGGAAAAGTGACTCAAAAGTCTGTACCATTCGCCCATGGAAATTTCCAGAAATTGTTACCGGAATTTTTGGTCGAATGGAAAGCGCCCACTAAAAGCTTTAATGAACAGAAACATGGCTATGCACGTGCGTTTTAAATTTTGGTACATTTCTTACTCGTCCTCTGCAAAACAACGTGAAATGATCAATTCCGCGGTTTTTGAAGAACATGAACCACAACAGTGAATCATCCAGACTTCTATTTCGAAATCGTCAATTTCTTTACATATTGAGCTGAGGATAGGCACACTGGAAAGAATCAGATATATGTAAAATTCTTAACTAGAATATGAAGTAGTTTTTCAGTCGTCGTTGCCCTCGGCGTCGCTGTCGTGCTTATGTAAACTATCCTTTAACGAGTCACCGACAGGGGAGTGAACTTTTCATACATCAGCTCTCCTTTGCAACTGGGTGCGTACCGTTTATATGAAAAATCAAGGGCAGGCTGAAGTTAGGTGAAGGGTCATTCGCTTTGAAGCTAGCATGAGCCTGGAAGGAAAGCCAACTTTTTCTCGCCGACCAGAGAAAAGTCAGGATATCTAAAGCATGCGCGAAACCGGACGAAGAGCAAGTTTTTTCACTCTCCTGATATGGTGGTCGGTTAAGGAAAGGGTAGCCCTCCTACCAGGGACTCCTTCTCCATCTAAATAGGCCGTCGAAAATAAGGAAATATAGTCAGCCAATAAGCGAATTCCGAGTGGCTTTTTCCCTCAGCTTCAAAGGGAGTCTTGTTGCACAACTTTGCACAACGTGCAAATCAAAACATTGAAGGGTTGTACATTAGGATACTCCTGAATGCAGAAGTAAAAGGCAACTCGGACAGGGCTTGTCTGGTTACTATTTGATGTATTTAAGAATCCCTGTTGAATAGCAACACCACAGTCACGTTTGAAATGTTGCGTCATATGAAACGTTGCGCCCACAAACTTACTGACTCGCAGGCATAAATTTTTTTCACAGATTTGCTTCAAATGTCGATGGCACGTTCCCCATATTGGAGATGTGCTATTTGGTTCTTCGGCTTTTCCTGTCTATTAGCACTCGTGACAATATTTATATTAACTCCAGATGTTAAAAGGTATGTTTTATACTAATTTTTGCAGATCTGTTAAGTTGTGCACAACTCAAACAATCCCAGGAAGTAGGTTATTCACAAATTTCAGAATGTTGACAAATCAGCGACCATGATCAGCAAAATTTTAAGTCATTCATAAGGGATTCCAAAACTTTATCTTTCTCCGGTCTGAAACTAGGTTCAGACCAACTTTGTTCACGAACTGCGTATTACAACGCAGCATAAACGGTGTTATTAGGGACCTTTAGATTGGACTACGAGTATGAGATTGAGGCCCCATTTATATGATGTCGGGTACCCGAGACAACCCTCCCCCGAGTTACCCTGGGTGAGGTAACAAAACTCAACCAACCGTTTACATTAGGATCGCGAACCAACCTTGGGCGGCGAGACAACTCGGGTGGGCGAGTTGTCCCGCCTTGGCAGGTAGGGTAACCCTGGCAGGCCGGACAACTTTTCTTCATATCAACACTTTGGCTCGCCTAACCGGGAAAATTCTCGCCGTGGCGAGTGTCACGTAATGCCTAGATTTAGGTTTAAAAGCAGAAATTTGTATCAAAGAAGAGAAAATTAACTCGGCAAAACCCACTGTGATCGAATGACCGACGGAAACTCAAATAAAGAGGAATATTTGCACATTCGATTATTCAATAAGGGTTATGAATAATCGTGCAAGGTCAACTTTGCATGCCTCGGCTTACAGGGACTACGTTTTCACATATAAACGCTCGATAAAGTTGCCTCGGGGGGGGGGGGGAGGGTTCTCTCGGGTACCCGAGACCATATAAATGGGGCCTGAGTACACGAGTACGATTTTCAAATTTCAAACCAGTGACGTTTCTAGAGCCCTCGCTCTTCATGTTGGTTTTATGTAGAGAGGGTAGCTTATAGGATGAGATGGGTCTGTGATTTGATGATGTGAAGCCTGCAAACTGGAATTAAAAAGTCGTTCTCGTACTCGATCTCGATCTCGATCTTAAATCCCCTATTGTACATTGAACTCACTATCTCTTATCTGATTGGCCGAAAACGTACAGTGAATTTTCGAAATCAGCGCCTGTGACCTCATCATACAATAGTCATGTCAAGGACACTCAAGGTCACGGGTAATCATGTCATGTATGACCGCGGTGCATGATTTCTAATAGTGATCCTGTTAAGTTCGCGCGCTTTGTGTTGCTTGCCGTCAGTGATCACGCAAAAACATGACTTGATAACTCGGTAACGGTTATCCCTACCTCGACCTTGATTATTCTGGATATCACAAAAACCTCATCCAATAATTGTTTAGAAACAGGTTCATTATGTATCGCTTAAACATGTACAATATGGACATCGTCCCCATAATATGAAACGGTTCGTAAATTTAATTTAAGATAACTTATCTCTTTACAGATCTTTCAAAACTGAAAATTGCGAGGCAAACCACGCCGCCTGGGTTAAAGAAAGCATTACAAAGGAACTAAATGAAATCTACGTGGAAATGCAAAATTTGTTTATGCACAAACAGGCACCCTCTGCTAGATTGGTTCAGCAACTGGGACAAATTGTTAAACGCGACAGCAGACTACAGAAGGCGAGTACATCCATTGAGACAGGCAACAAGAATGGTAGTGTGGATGTCTGCCCAGAGGTGTACCAAGGAGGTAGGTTGGGTTATCCTTTCTACGCCAAGAAGGGCTAGTACACCACCAACTGTACCAATGCTAAACCAATTCGTTCTGTGATAAGTATTTTAGTCAATACTGTGTCATATCCCAAGGAAGATGAGAACCACGTTGAGAATGTTTTAAAAGGGATTACCGAGACGTACCCAACAGTTCAAGTTCATTTGGCAACCCGTAGCAACGAAGTGATGGTGACTGCCAAAAAGTATAAAAACGTTAATGTTATTAAGGTGTATGATACAAAACAAAGCAAAGGATGGAACACTTTAAGAAGTAAGGTCTCTACCCGTTACGTACTCGTTGCACGAGACATTTACCACTTCACATGGCTCACCCAGCTTGAGCGGCAACTCCGTGTGGTTAGTCAGATACCAAATGTTGCAGTTGCAGGCGGAGCATACCGTAATGTCTCGGGTCACTGGAAAGCTGGTTGTGTGCAGACTAAGCTAAAGAACTACGTCCTGGAATACCAGGAAGGCTATTATCACTCAAAGAATGAGTGCATGTTCTGTGATTATCTGCAGGGTCCTTTCGTTACCAAAACAAATCTGTTGCAGCTTGACGAGAACCTTCCAGATGAGGTTGGGTTTGACGATTGGTTTTTACGTGTTGTTCAAGATGGCGCCCTGATCATGGCATGTCCAGATGCTATGTATTTCACCATCGATTACTATTCGAAAAGAACTGATAGAAAAGTGTGGACACCTTTGGCTAAAAAGTGGGAGCTTAATCGGGTGTTACTGCCCCAGGATGTGAGGCATTCCTTCTCTCGTCAAGACATTGATCTCAAATGCAATAATTTTGCCCAAAGCGTGTTGCTTCCCGTTTGTTGTCTGGAGATGTACGCAGATGCCTTGTCTTTTTTGCAGAGATTTTCTAATGCGCATAACATTGGATTCGAGCTCGATAGTGGTTCAGCATTTGGCGGTGTCAAGTTCAATGGCCTTATTCCATGGGACATCGATGGAGATGTCTTTGTACTGTTTGCAGACATCCCCACTTTCAATAAAAAAGAGACAATCGAGTATTTCAAGCAAAACGGATACAGCCTGGCCGAGATTACAGATAAGTACCTGCGAATTGATTTCAACGGATTTAGCATTGAAGTATGGGGGACGAGTGTTTTATCAAATACAGCTTACCTCTCTAAAGAGCTCCGAAAGAATGAAACACCCACCAAAGCAAACATCCGTGGCAACTGGATTGACACTAAGTTTAGTCCAGGATTGTACGCAAGGAATCGGTATGGAAGAGAAATCCTAAAACATTCCCAGTCCTGGCGCAAAGTGGGATTAGCACACAGTTTTGGTGACTATGAGCCTGGCAGCTTTGAGCCTTGCGAAAATCCTGTGCATCACGCTTGTCTGAATAATTTTCCTGGTGACGGGGACATTCCTTTTTTGGCAACTTAACAACGAGTGGAATCGCCAAACTGTCCAATAGTTAACTCATTCTAAAAGCAGGCTAGGGGAATCCGTCTGCCTGTTTCGAAAAAATATAGTTAATATAAATCAATAGACCTTTTTCGACTGGACGGTTTGTTGCCCCATTTCAGACCATGTGATGATTCTCTTGAGAATTCTTCCTTTGAAATTTTCAAATAGTCGTGTGCATCTGAATAAATAATTTTTAGATGGATAAAAGAACAATTCTCCAGAGAATATCACGTGGTCTGTAATGGGACAACAAACCGCCCAAGCGAAAAAGGTCTATTAAGGCCAACTCAAACGGTCATGACAGTTGATGATAGTTCCAACTATCATACGCTCGGTCAAACGGAAAAAAACTATAATAAACTATCATGTCGAATTTGAACACGTCCACACTGCATGACAGTTGGTGATAGTTGATGATAGCTAACAATTACACCTGTAGCCCGCAAGGGCTGCGGGTCAATAGCCCATGAGGCGAAGCCGAATGGGCTATTGACCCGTGGCCCTTGAGGGCGAAGGGTCTAATTGTTTTAGTATCACCCAACTAGTCGGAAAGAAAGGCAATAATAAAGTTCGCAAATGCAAGTCGAAGAAATATTTCTTTGGGATTAAAACGAAAGAAAGCGTCACACTCGATTGTGCCAATTTTGCTACTCGAAGACTATTACCAATAGTCCTCTAGTAGCGTAGCCAATTAAAATGTAGAATTTGCATTAGTCCACTAGTTGGGTGATACTAATGAATGATAGTTCGTGTTCAAGTGAAACGTACGTGATAGTTGAAACTATCGTCAACTATAATCAACCGTCATGAGCGTTTGAGCGGGCCTTTTAATGAATCATTTTCGTTGTTGCATTTGAAAGGTGCCCAGTGCTCCATAGAGTGAGACTCTCTCAAGATTAGTTGTTTATACGTACAATTTAACATGATTTTACTTTTCAAATTATCAATGAGATATTAATGAGCTAAACTCTGTTACAGTATATTAGAAACATCTTCGGATATCTGTTTGAAATCTTTGGCAGTGAAAATTATGCGAGGAATGATGGAAAACGTTCGAATAACCTTGGATGTTCAGCCAATTTCAAAATGTCTCCGGGGATGTTTGGGAAATGTTCGGAATTCTTCGGAACTTTGTCGTAATATTCTTTTTCAGAAATGTCTAGTATACAGTAAACAAACTAATGTGCTCGCTCGTACGTTGTCAAGTTTAAAACACGGAGAGAAATTTATCGCAGAAATCTCCGTACAGCCATGTTTATATTACTCTATGTACACATTAACCATATTTTTAAATCAAACAAACGGTATAAAACTGAAGTTCAACAAAGCGAAAGTAGCAGAAAAGTCATTCAAGGCCTAGTGACAAGACAGGAAGAATTTAAGTTGTTGTATATAATATGCCGACTGTGATGATCCTGACCCTGTGTACCTAATACTGAATGCGCAAAACTTATCCGTCAATTGCTTGATCGATTTTCAATTTGTTCAGACTTGAAGGTCAACCGTACTAAAACTGTGGCAATGCGACAACTCTTGGAATAAAATGAAATAATAGCGTTAAAGCCCTTGTGATAGTATTTACCTATAATCCTGTAATGAAACTTATCGACTACAGAAAATTTTTTATCCGTTTTCAGTTCTAACAACTCCAGAAGAATTCAGAAAACAATTAAATATTACTTGGCCGCACGTAGTGAGAACTGGAAGAGAACCACAATATTCTTTGAAATTTCACAGCGGGAAAAAAATTAAACACTTAAGACTTTTATGAATTCCAAGAGTCTCAAGGGTTTTTGCGAAACTAATAGAGGACTTTGCTTTACCTGATTCAACTGGTACTATTCAGTTGATACTATTTTAGCTGATTCAACTGTTCATATTCAAAATCTTCAATAATCACTTACACCAATAATCTTGTCTGGCCAAAATTGTTTACGTTCCAGAGCAGCTCAAAAACTGTTTATCATCTTTTGTGGTTTGCACTTTCTGGCAAACATGTTGAAATTACCTTACAGGAAGGACGTTTTGATACGTAAATTGAACGAACTAAATGACTTATTAAATGACTTTTTAATTATTGCAAAATGGCCTACCTGAACCAATCGTAAACGAAGTCTCGGGCCAAATAGTACTGTTTTTTTAAAGAAATGATTAATATATGAAATATAGGAGTTAGGGTTAGGTTAAAGAAATGATTAATATGAAATATGAGACTGAAAAGAAACAAGACGCAAAAAAATTTCAGGTGCGAGAAAAATTATTCATTACTAGCGGATTATCACTTGTTATAACTTACATAAAAAATTTTTATTATTATTATTAATTGTAATGTAGTAGGCATGTAATTAGAATGTTATTGGCACGTGTAACAAAAGTGTTGTACTTTGTACCTAATAATGGAAATATAATGTAAAAAAGAAGTTAAAAAAGCGAAAATAATCGTCAAAAGTTGTGGCTGTACATGTAGGCAGCAGTAAGCGCGTAAATTATCAATGGACTACGACGTTTCTCAGCAACGTAACACTTGTACAAGTGCGCCATGATTAAGTTAATTACTTCGTCAGTGTTTTATCAATACTTCCGCGCTGGCACATTCAGAGGGAGGGTGTGGGAATCCAGAACATTGTCCCCCTTCAACAGACCCGAGGTTTTTGCCAATTAACTAATTATTGAAAAAATAGCACAAATTTTAAATCGCCAGAAATCGCCAAACCAAAGGGGAGAATGTTTCAAAGGTGCATGCTGTACAACTGCAATTTCACGGTCATGTACTTGCAATGAGGAAATCAATGAACGGGCGGATGGACGGATAAATGAATTGATTGTTTCAATATTTTTATTAAGGCAATTTTTGATCGCCTATCAATAACTCATGGCTTTCTAGGACGTGTTTCAAAGGAGAAAGAAACCTTCATAGTTTCCACGATTTTTCGCGAAACTGCGAGGCTTAGCTGAAGTTAACAACAGAAAACAACTGCGTTCTGGGCAACTGTTCATCAACAGGCTGGGAATAGTTGCCACAAGTTTAGCTCGCACTGCAAAACTGGGGACTACGCTTTCGCAGCTGGTATGAGGCCTTCGTGGTCTGGAACGACCAAGAAAATTGAAACACTTAACGGAATATTCCATAGCGCTCCGAGAAAAATTACCTCTGCCAGTGTGCCGACCCCTTCCATGGAGTGGATTGGGATAGACTCTAACTCCTGAAGTGAAGAGAAATTGCAGATGCGCTTAGTGACATGAGAAAGATACAATGTTCACCAGGTCGCGACAAATTAGGCATAGCGTTAGAAATTCCAAGAAAAACAGGAACAGGAAGTTTTTCTCGGAAAACATGTGACACCAGTTAACGAGCATTCATTTATGTAAATCACGTGATATTGAGATGCGTGTGAGAGTTTTACCATTGAATGTCTTACGTTTTAAATGTTCTTCCTGATTGTAAAGACATCAGTGGAATATATTCAGAGCCAAACCTGGTACCGCGTAAAATACTCTGACCAAAGTACTCTGACAGCAAGGATGAAAGAGAAAGAAATGCAAACATTTGTCGAGTCTTATGCCCCGCGGCATGCTGAAAAGCCTTTGTTCTTTTTTTGTTCGTTTTTACCGCAGCATAATCACGACACGTGCAGTAATTACTTTCATTCGTATTACATCAGACACGTGGTGTACATAGCGCCAGAGCAGATGACTCAAATTTGGGAATTTCTTGTAGTAAACTTTCATCCGAGGCCTGGATAAAGAGTCGCTTGTGTTTTCTTTAATGCCTTTGTTTTGTTTGTTTTAATAGGCTACTGGAAGTAAAAACCCACGACTTTCTGAGAAGTCTTAATCGATTTTTTTTTATTAAAATACAACGCCGTCATCCAAGACGTTAGTCGAGTCTATATGGTAATGTAATCTTTTTTTAAATAGTGTATTACATCACACACTTTTACATTTCATTCGTATTACATCAGACAAGAAATTACTACTTTTATTTAGCTCAGAGTAGCAAATTGACTTTTCCTCAACTACGAGCGGTAGAAGCTAAAATCTATTCAAATTGCGCCAACCTCAAGTCAGACGCCATGTCTCACTCCGTGGTCGAAGCACACTGGCAAACAACACGACCCACTATCAGAGAGAGGAACAAATTTATGTTCAATAACAATCTCCTCAGTGATGTGAAGTTTATTGTTCGAGAAGCGAATGACGGAAACGAAGGTAAGAAAGTGATTCCAGCACACAAGTTCGTGCTGTCGATTAGCAGTCCCGTGTTTTTTGACATGTTTTATAGTGAATTGGCGGAGACTGGAGACTCCATTGAGATATCTGACTGTGAGTACAAGAGTGTCTTGGAGGTATTTCGTTACATGTACAGCGACGAAGTAAACTTATGCGGAAATACTGTGATGGAAATACTGTATTTGTCCAAGGAATACATGCTGCCTTCACTAACTGAAAAATGTATTCAATATTTGCAAGATAATTTAGATGCATCAAATGTCTTCAGTATTCTTCCATCTGTTAAGATATTCGAAGAAATGAACCTTGTGTATGATTGCTGGAAAGTGATCGATAGACAAACTGAGGAAGCTGTAAAATCAGATGTCTTTGAGGCAATTGACGGGCCGTTACTTGAAGCAGTTGTGGAGAGAGACACTTAAAATATTGAAGAAGTAGAGTTGTTTAAAGCGATTGACTTGTGGGCGACTAAAGCATGTGAAAAGCAAGGTTTGGCCCCAGAAGGTGAGGTGAAAAGAAGAATTCTTGGAGAAAAAATAGTCAAAGCAATGCGCATTCCAACAATAAAACTTGAAGATTTTGCTAGTGTGGTCTTGGACAGCAAAATTCTAACAACTGAAGAAATGGTGAATATTGTCAAATATCTTAGTTCAGTCTCGAGTTCTCCAACTGGATTTCTAGAAACAGGAAGAACCGGTGTTGACGATGATATTCAACGTTGCTGTAGATTTGATTCAATGTCATTGTCATACGGTTACTTTGGCTCTGTGGAAAGCATTTGCGTTTCTGTGGACAGAGAAATAATCCTACACGGATTGTGCTTCTTTGGTAGTGAAAACAACACTTATTATGTAGACACGGAAGCGAAAGATATCAGAACTAAGTCAACAATGGTGTCAAAAAAAGGACACTTTCTGTCAGAACTACTGCAGTGCAAAATAGGAAGTTATTTTGGTTTCAAAGTTTTGTTTGACACGGGAGTCGTTTTAGAGAAAAACGTCACTTATGACATAGAGGCTCGAATAAGTGGCCCTAACTCGTCACGTGGTGGTGATGGCGTTGGCTCGGTCCTGAGTCCTTGTGGTGTTACATTTGCATTCACGGAAAGCGAATCTCTTGGGAGTACAACAAGTGTAGCATATGGACAATTTTCAGAACTTTTGTTTTCCCTTAACTCGTTGTAGCTGATAGAGAGTGAACTTAGCTTTCTGCTGTCGTCGGCAAGGCGACACGTGACATCAGCACATCCAGAACATTTGGTGAAATGGCTGACACATTTTATCGATTGTAACGATATTTTGGTATAGAGATATTTTAATGTGAATTGTGTTAATCCCGCTCCCGCTGATTTGTTAGCCAACAGGCCACGTTCGATATATCTATATTGTAAGATGGCTCCGAAGCTTTCAGAACAAACTTCCATATTTGGTGTTGTTTTCTTTGTAACCATTACCATTTACATGGGAAAACCGGAAATTCCAGTTGGAAAATCAAATCGTTCGCGCCATTCCGTTTGGGAAGCTTCAGAAAATATGGGCTGTGATTTGAGGTGATGCTATTTTTCTGCTGTTTTAAGTCTCTCTAGCTGATGTGGATATACTTTATAGCGATTCCCTCTCCCGCGACGTGGCATTCAATTGTTTAATGTTTATGCCTGAAATTTCCAACCGGATGGTTTTTGTAAATGGTAAGCACCCCAAGTCTCTTTTGGGAATTGACAGAGAAAAGAAACAAAAAATTTACAATTTTAACCCGGAAGCCTGAGAGCCACGTTAGAATATTGATATATCGAACGTGGCCTATTTGAGATAAGGCTGTAATGCATGGTATTTGTGCTATATGAAAGTATTCGAAATTAAAAATAAAAAATAAAAGAACGGAAAAGAAAAAATGAACATTATTAAGTAGTACGACCTGAATAGATGCGCACCTAGCCGGTGAAAGAACGTTTGTTCTGATGGACAGAAATGTGCTTTAAAGATTTTTTTTTTTTTGAACAACGCCACATTAAAACGCACATGGCATTGTCAGTATGTAGGAGTCTGAAATGTAACAAGGACATGCTGGAATGATATGGCATGTAAAGTTCCATAACTATATTTTAAGGGTTTTTTCTGTTACTCTATTCGTAAAGAATTATGACTTTAAATTGACAGAAAACCATTATGACATGCTTGAGCTCTCTATGATTTAGTATAAACATTGGCCCAAAATCTCTTTGTTATTCAAATACGAACAAATTCTTTGTTTCAGAGAACTGTGGTTGTGCATTCCCAACTTTCTCCTGAGAAAATTTTAAGAATAGTCCAGGATGGAATGTAAAGTTATAGCACAAGAGATTAAAACATCCCCCAAAACAGCTCGTTAATATCAGCACTTAACCACCATATTATTGAGACATCTTTCAGTCAGGTACAACGTTGCGTGACAAAGTATATCAATCGCGTGACTGCAGACATTTGGTTTCGCATGTATGTGAATAAGTGGCTATTGAGTATCTTCCTCTGCAAACTGCGGTCTCTAGAGTAAAAGAATACATTGATAACGGTAAGGATGTATTAGCTTTTCCCTTGATGGCACAGTTTAATTATTTCATAACGCAGAACTCAGCGAAGATCAAGTCTTAATAGATACATATCCTCATTGAAAGACAATTCAACCGACATATCAGAATTGTCTAGACAGTCGATCAAGAGAAGCATTGTAGAAGGCAAAGGACAGGCGTAAAAGAACCTTAGAGCATAAGTATATGTAGCCTACATAATGCCAGGAACCTGCTAAGTGTTAATATGTTCTCCTCACACCGTGCGCCGGGATGTCTGCAATATGTAATATGAAATCAACCAAATAGTCAGTCCCGTGATGTTGCTCAGATAAAAGCTTCTTGCAGTTACTTGTTATGGCTACCTAATAACGCTTGATCGCAACTTCGGTAAAACTCAAATAGCTTGCAGTTCCTTTTGTGACTAATGAGAGCAAAAGTCAAAATCATTTGAGAATACATTTAATTCCGAGATTATCAATTTCCATTTAATGATACGTCCATACTGTTGTCTAGCTGTTGTCCAGCTGTTGTCCAGCTGTTGTCCATACATCGAGACTACTCAAAGAAGTCTGGTAACGATTCCTGACGGGGTCCTGAAATTCACTTCGTTGTTAATAACAGACATGCAATTATCAGTTCAGCACGCTGATTGGCTGAGAGGACGTCCATTGATCCCAAACACTGCCAAAAGTTGGAAGCTGAAATAAAATTGCATGTATATTTAATCAAATGAGTTCTTTCGTGCAATTTGGAATAAAAAAGCACTCGTTAGTTTTTCGAAGGCTACAAATTGCACTCACCCTACTGGCTTGTGCAATTTCTTCTAGTCTTTGTAAAATTTACTTCTTCTTATTTATTCCAAATTGCACTCGAAATCATGTGATTGCCTATACAAAATGTCTGTACAGTGCTTTGTCCATATGACGAATTTCGTAAACAAAATGTCCTGTCTCCGGATTCATCATTATAAATCCTGAATATTCTGTCCTGCATGTAAACAAACACCTTGGGAAACCGATTTCTCTAAATCTGACGAGCCTGGAACGCTTTCCATTTGCATCATGGAGAAATCGGTGAGAATTTTCGGCCAAATGGAACAGAACAAATTTTCAATGAGAAAAATGAGACGGGATGATTGTATAACATTTGACAGCGTCAGTTCGAGAACCTTCCAGTAGAAAGGACTGTTCCATTTCATTTCCCACCGAAACGAGTGCGTATTTCATCAAGTGTCCTAGGAAAAGTGTGAAAAAGCAAATGGTACCGTACAGTGATTTTCCAATCATTCCGGTAAAAACGAGAAAGTAGATAAGAACACCTCTTAAAGTAATCAAAACTTTTCCGAAAAAGTTTCTTTTGAAAAGCCCGTTCCATTTGGTCTCCCACCAGGAAAACCGGTTTTTCCGTCTTTCTGTACAAATGCTAAGCGACCCTGGAAACAGTTACGTTCCCAACCTCGTTCCTAGGGCTGGGAGCGAGATTGTTTCGAGTCGTTTGGACAAATTACACTGGCGCGCTTGCTTTTCTCGCTGCTACCTTTCATTTTTAAATTTTCGTTATGAAAAAGATAATTCAGTCGTTGATTTTAAAGCGTCGTTATCACTTGGTTTCAATTTTCAACGGATTCATGGCCAGATCCGTTACCTGCGGAAGCCGACGTAAATGTCGTACCATTGAATCAATTCAGTGGAATTCGACTCTAGGTGATTTGTGGGGACCGTTCTTATCCGTTAAAGGAAAGAACTTCATATTTTGATCTGGAAACTTTCTAGTGGGTATCATTAAATTCACCTCTATTTTTCGATTTTGCAGGTTTCCAGAACCCAGTATGGACCGTGTGGTCCATGAAGCAATAAATGCTTCATTGAATTACGGAAAAACACCACTGAACAACAACGAACGCTAAAAGGTATATTCCGTGTTTACAGAATGCCTCAACATCTCTCAAAATATCGGCCACTTTAAAACTTCCATCTCAGCATCGCTTGGATGCCTGGGTATGTTTTACATAACGTCTAATGATATCACACAAGATGTGGCCTGTTATGACCGTGCTTTAGAACTTTTGAACAACGTCGACGAAAATGAAGCTGAAAGAAAGGAACAAAATTCGAAAAAGGAAGCGAAAACGTCAGCAAATAAAAGCAGATGCTTATATGTAGAGTGGTTCCGCCATACTTAGGATTATAATCCATCAAATAGTTTCGCTAGCGCGCGATTGGTCTAAA
>NW_028301542.1:10980000-11070000 GCF_042242905.1 Orbicella faveolata
GACACGGTACACAGCCTATTCAAGGAAGCTGACATGAGACTTTCCGCTTATCACGCCATGTTAGCCAAAGCGAAGTGTCTACGTATGTTACAGGAGTACTAAGGGGACATAGCGATCTACCAAAAGAGTATTAACGAATATGAAGATGTGCGAGCTCATCTGGGCAAGCCAGAAAACCTACAGATTTTAATCGGCGATCTGCACATGATAGTGTAAAAAGCTCTTTCCTATATAAAACACTGTTTCATGCTGGGCATGTCCAGGATGCCATGCTGGCAGACGATCGCGGGCGAGCCATGGCCCTCAAGGATCTTCTTTATCACGAGTTTGATGTGAAAACAGTATACAAAAGAATTACAGCGCCCTCAAAAGATGTAAACAGCGTCTCCAAGTTTCTGGATGAACTGCGGGAGGACCCTGATTTCATCACTGTGATGTACTCATTTTTCAACGGGCAAATGTTCATATCGGTTATTTCACATTAGCGCGTGGACTGTGTACGACCGTGGTCCGAGAGGGAAGGTCAAACGTACAGGGCCTTGATGGAACTTGTGGAAACATCACTGGATGAGATCAGACAAGGAGTCAGAGGGCTTGGAATGGTCGAAGACAGATTGCTCTTAGCCTCTGAGACAGACAGCTGCGAAGACATCTTTGCCATTCAAGAATCACTGTCCTTACCATGGAATCTTTGGGAAAAAGGCACAACTGATCCCAAGACTTCAAGTCCAGTCCACCAGGGAAGAGATGTCTCGCAAAATGGTGTCGAAAGCCTCGTCGAAACCAGTGGATGTTTCCCACCCAGGCTCCAGTCTGCGCAAGCTGTACGACATTTTAATCAAACAAGTCGGGCACCTCACTCAAAGAAACAAGTTGTTTATCATCCCTGAAGCGGTACTGTTATCGCCTTCCTTTCTCTGCCTTACTGGATGGTGAAGGAACATTTCTCTCGAAGAAGTTCAGCATTCAGGCATGCACATCCCTCGAGACGTTAGCTCTTATCTCTAAGCGTCCCAAGAAAGAATTTGAGGGTGGGGCACTCGTAATTGGGAACCCACTGGTTGGGCGTGTCCGTCGAATGGGAAAAGAGGCCAAGCCCAGTGAGCTACCAGGAGTACAAAGGGAAGCAGAGAAAGTGGCGTCATTTCTATACACTACAGCTGTTACCCAGCAAATGGCCACCAAGTCACGTGTTATCAACTGCCTTGTCAAAGCTAGTATAGTTCACATTGCTGCCCATGGGGCCCCGGTGAAAGGAGAGATCGTTCTTGCTCCTCAAACAGACCCCAATCAAGGAAACCAGCTACCTATAGAAAAAGACTACTAGTTGATTATGACATGCGTAGATATGGCCTCGCTGAGCGTGCGAGCACGTCTGGTTGTGCCGAGTTGCTGTCAAACTGCCTAAGGCGATATCCAGGCCGAAGGGCTTGTTGGTATAGCCCACTCATTCCTGGAGGCTGGTGCGAGTGCAGTGGTTGCGGTGGTAGGCTATAGATGGTTTTCACCGTCACGCAACGAAAAAATAAATTGAAAATTATTCAGTGGATAAAGTCAGAAATTTTAATATTATAGGAGACAGGTAAAAAAGACACTCTCACCAAGTTTTGGGTCTCTGCGTTTTCCCGAACTTCAGATATTCGTCCAAACGTTTTGCGTAAATTTACTGAGCCCGTGCTCCACCAACATGGCGGCACGAAAACAGTGCAAACATCTGGAACTTACTTTGGCTATCTAGGCCACTAATTATCTGCACTGAACCAACAAACATTAACAAAAGCCCTTTTCCTAACACTTTAACTCCTAAAAAGGCTAAAAAATCACTAGATAAGTGTGTATTTTTCCACAAACGCGATCAGAGCACATAACTTTGAACTTCAAACTGCGCTATTGAGCTGAAAAGCTGTAAACAGATGTAAATTTAGATCCCCTTATGCCTGATGAGAATGAAAGCTTTCGTGGCTTTTTAGTTTTGGATTTTGGAATTTGATGACGTCACGTGAAAACGATCTATTGATGATGAAGCAACTTTATCTTTTATGGGATTGTTCTATAAACACGTGACCACAAACATGTCGGTGTGTCAGGCTCTACAGTACATCATGATTACCCTGCAGGGAAAAGAACACTTGAAAAGGATCTCCAACTGGGCGCCATTTTATGTTATTGGCGAAGATGTGTAGTTCACTTGTACGGAAATCCAGCAGACGAAAGAGAAGGTATTTAATTTTTCAGCATAGAAACCTCTAAACCGGACTCGTGGAGTGGATCTTTGCCGCACTGCTGTAATAAAAACACTTCAAGACAAACAGTTCTCAAAATGAGATAACGGTTTTCTTGGGCGAGAGATTTGAGTAAAAATATCTCTTGCAGTGGATATTAAACATTGTACTGACCGTTGTGTAATGTTACACAAGAGTTTGTGTGTCACCCCAATGTGCCTTTTTCTCTTTTTTCGTGTGCGAGCTTAGTTCAGTTAGTTTTAGAGTGAAAGCTGCAAACGGGTCGTTGTAACTTCGTTAAAAAGGAGTTGGTTATTCCAGAGTTCGATTGTAAAATAGCCAACAAAAATACTATAGCTTGCTGTTAAGACCTGGCCGGCTGCCGTGGCCTTTGTATAGTGTTAGCGGTGAGGTCTGATTATATGAATATTTAGTAACAACGAGTGATATAAACACTTTATTGACAAGATGTGACTTTGTACAAGGATTCTTGTTACGAATGTTACGTAAACTGCTGAAGTGCCGTCTTCACCCTGTGGAGACAAAAAAATTGCTTTTTGAGCAAACCACCAACTTAGTGCTTTTAGAAAACGCCAATGGCCGCGTTTTATATTTTAAGTATAATAATACGATTCCAGGCGTTTTCAAGTAGGTAAAAAAAAATTCAAGGTGTTTTCCAGGAATTGCGGGAGAAAGGCTAACCTTATAATTATATATTTCGAATTCTATGTTTTGCGCTTAAGAGCGTCTATACTTCTCTAATTTCAAAGAAGTTTCAGAACAGGTTACAGACACGTTTTCTGCAAAGTTCGAATTTTCTCTCTTTAAGAGTCTATTTCTTGGAAGAAATGGTCGACCATTACTTAGATAGAAAAATTGAAAATGCAAACTCGTATAATCATTCTCGTTGCCATCCTCTTATGCTGATCCCTGGTATTTGCCAATTGCTGTGCTTCAAAGTCATTTTGATCAGGTTCTCTTTCATCTTCAATTCGTTAAGTTATCGAATTCTTGCAAAGAGTACTGGAGGACATTACAGACCCTCCTGAGAGGAAGGCAAGGGAAACATCACCCTACCTTTCAAACAGATTGACGTCTGATGTTGTAAGAAGAGATTGTAGAAGTTTCTGCACTCCAAGATCACGAAGCTTTTGTTGTCTGTCCACAGCTCCCTCTTCCGTGCTCCAGACTAGGTTGGACACACAGTAAGTGGCGGCCATTTGTAACTTGACGCTGTCGTTCATCATGTAGTGCATGAGTCGTTTCAACAGGCTTTCATCTCTCATCACGAATTCCTTAGCTGACGAGCCGTTGGCGATATTAGCGATCACGCACAGCGCCTGTAAAGACAACATGTCAAAATGGAGTTTTCAAATAAACTGCTTCATGCTTCATCTCTAAAAAGTAGTTTCTTCGAAACACATGTTAGGATAAAAATCAGAGATAAAAACTAACGACGTTTCGTTCACTGGTTTTTATCACTTAGGCTTTGTAACGCTTAGTGCATATTTAGATATTTTTATCGTTTTTCAAATTCTAACCTCTTATTTTATTCATATATGCGAAAATTTTAATCACTTTTTAAACTTGAAAATGATCTCAGCGAGATCGAAACGTCGTTTGTTTTTATCTCTAGTTTTTACCCTAAAAAGAACTCATAGAGTTATCGATTTTCATTCTCCGATTAAAAACTTCCGCACGCGTGCACCTCAACATCACGTGATACACATACGTCATGTTGCTTAGCAACTACTTTAAACCTGCACTACTGCAGGCTCAGTCATTCTTGAAAGGATTTCGATCAGGAAAGGAGTAGTGTCATCTTTTGTTCAGCCCCTTGTCTTAACCCTTCCCGCTTCCAGTTCACATATTTCTACCACACCACATCTCTCCTACTCAACCGGATTTGAGTACGACAAGATAGACAAGGGTATGTGACAAATTGCGGTTTACATTAAATTCAAGGACAAGTGCTTTATTGCTAGTATTTACCTGTTCTTTAACATCCTCGGTGCGCGTTTCGCTGTCCAGTATGGGCTTGACGCTCTCCATCACACGAGCGCCATGTAGAAGCATGATACGATCAATGTCCTGCCAAAAAGAAAACGTTCACGATTAACTTTTGACATTTGGACATTGCTTTCCACATTTTCTTAATTAATAGGCCATTTCCGAATTGTCTTTTAACACACAACCTTTCATTTTTTAATGAGTTTACTTTGTAAAGTAGTTTATTAAAACTCTCTTGCAGTAAAACAACTTGCATGTTAATTGTCTTACAAATCAATAATATACACTGGGCATCAAGAATTGTTTTGAAACCGAGGTAAAATGGCTCACTGGAAAATAAGTTAGTTTGTGAGGCAGAAAAGCCCAAGTTAATAAACTGTTCGTGCGGTCTGTTGAGTCTTTTGATTGGCTAACAAGTTTTGAAAAGTTGTCAGAAAATTATGACACATTTTGACGGGTGAAAAGCAAAGGAGTAAATTATGACGTAAATAAACTGATAACATATTAACGAGTGAAAAAAAAGAGTAAATTATGACATAATTAAATTAATAACATTAACGAGTGAAAAAGAAGAGTAAATTATGACATAATTAATAATGGTAATAGGACTGAGTGGAGTCCAATTCGGTGTGTAATCATACGAGTGATTAACAAAATCGGACGACCGCGAAGCGGGAGTCCGATTTGTTAATCACGAGTATGATTACAGACTGAATTGGACGACACGATGTCCTGTTACCAATTAATCCAAACTATGACAAAATTCGAGAAACGAACAAACCATCGATTGATCGCTGAACGATTAAACGTCGTTATGAATGCTTTACTTAACAAAGTACACCACAACAGCACGCGCAAAATGACGCGTACTGTCCGATTACAAGCATGGCACGTACACTGTCCAATTAAAGCTCAAATCGGGCTGCTGAGAGCCAATCACGTTCGAGAATTTTATTATAGTTTTGATTAAGCGGATAACATATTAACGAGTGAAAAAGAAGAGTAATTATGACATAATTAACCTGATAACGTTTTAACGAGTGAAAAAAGAGCAAATTATGACATAATTGAACTGATAACATTTTTACGGTTGAAAAAGAAAGCAGTGAATTATGACATAATTGAACTGATAACATTTTTACGAGTGGAAACTAAAGAACTAAATTATGACTAATTAAAATGATGACATTTTTTCCCGAGAAAAACCCACATGATTTGAGCAGCATGTGTTGGCATGTGAGGCGCATGGGAAGGTTATGGAAAGGTCACAACAATCGGAAACAACCAACAGTAAGACGGTAAGCCGGCAGCCGGGCATCCGTATGTCAATCACAGATATGACTCATATGAACGATGTTCAGCCCATATTCGGTGCAAAAAAAGTATTGGTGTTCTTATCAGTTTTGTGGACCAGTGTTACTTCAGGTATCAATTAAATATACGACTTTCGTAATTTGCTTTTTTAAACTTGTTAACTTCATTGGAAGAAAAACTGTTTCATTTGTTTAATCAGTGTTTTTCGCTTTTTTGCCTGAAAGCAGTAACGAATATTTACATCGTGTTATTTGGTGTTTGGATCCATTTCACGACATTTTACTCCTATTATGAAGAAAAAAGGCTTAAAACATTGTTCGTTTTATCTGTACTGTCTTTTCACGAAAAAGGCTGGTCGCACAAGATTTGTTCCCTACAAACACCAAATACTACAAATACTCTTGCTCTTTCCTGAATTTTCGAAGAACGCATCCAAATTGAGGTTCAACACGTTACGTAAACAGGTAATTTCGTAGCCGATCTGACAGGAGCTCTTCGCTAGTCCTGATTTCTGTCAATCAAATGATTACACAGCATCTTACGAACTGTTTAAATATTCTGCACTGGGTTGTTTCGAAAGCCGGTTAACGCTAACCCAGGATTAAAAGCATAAAATTTTCTTGTATAAAAATGTTTTTATCGCTTATGTTTTGCAGTAGTTTGAGATTATTCAAAGTCAAAACAAAATGCCACACAATATAAACAGAAAACCTCATTGAAAAGTCACAAAACCATATCATGCAAAATTCTCCCTAATCCTGGGATAGCTTAAACGGGCTTTGAACAACCCGGCCCAAGCGGAATAAGATCTCGAAATATTACAAAGCTGAAACGATAGAGAAACAAAGTGTTTGGAAGCTGAGAGCAGCAGTATAGGTGATCAGCAATCGAGAAAACTGAATTGGATTCTTGAAAACCGCCATTAATTCGCTAAGACAGAAATTCAAGTTCAGTCCAACTTGTCTAAAAATGTGACCTGATCAATATCCTCTTCATTTGCCATCTCGCTAAAGTTTCATCACTACATTAAGACCTGAGATTTGCTATTTGCACGTAAGGATAATTTCTACAAGAATTACCCAGACCTTGACGAGTTAACAAATCTTCACCATAAGGAAAAAAAAATCTTCGAGCCTAGTATCATACCTGTTCACTACTTTTCGAGGAGCAACTTGCCTGCTCCGATCCATCGATTAAATTCTTTAAAACATGGCGCAAAAATTACTACTTTGATCCTATCAGTCGACGTTTGTGCATAGCAAGCATTTTAATCCGAGACGTCAATAGATTTGAAGGGTAGTTTTCGATATTTGGTATTGTGTTCATATTTTGAGCAACATGGTGGAACCTTGCCAAGTCCTACAAGAATTTAGCAAATATTTTTGTTTCGTTCTTGGTTAACAATAACAACATTCGAGCTTCAATTTTGGCGAATATTTAAAACCAGTTCTCCAATTGTTTCACATATTAGGTTTAATTCCTATCACGCAATGAGTCAATTGTCATCAGAACAAACATTACTTAAAATGAAGCGAGACAACCAGGTCTTAAGTCAAAAGAAACTTTTTTCATGGTTTCATTGTAGAGAAGCACAAACGAAATCAAAAGGAATTAGAAGTGGTCAAACATGAATGAATGAATAGACTGAATGAATGAATAGTACATAGATTGCATTCAGCTAATTCAGTTTCTGTTTCTGTTGAGCCAAACATGTCTATAAGCAAGATCGACCAAGCGCAGAAATAAACTCGGTCCGATATTTAGTTTAAAAAAAAAAAACCAAACTCTTGGTATGGCGAGAGAGGTTTTTGCTGTTTTTCCTTTCAACTCTGTTGCAGTTCATAGCTTAAAAAGACAGACAAAACAGTGATCTTTATAGCGAGATACTCACCAATAGCGAAACCAGCCAGCACTACGTTTCATCGATTTTAAAAATAATGATTTAGGAAAACCGTCATGTGTCTTTAGTAGCTGCTATACCGCATTAAAACTTCCGAAAGTAGCGACCCGCCGAAAGTGACGAGCCCCAAAGGCTGCTAATTCCCAAAGTAAAAGAGGGCCGTTACTTTAGGACGTTTACGGTATTACACATTTTTGCTGGATACTTTCCAACAAGCACTTCTTCCCATCCAAAACTACACGTTAAAAAGATGAGATCAAAGTCCACTGTAATAATTATTCACTATTTGTTTCCCTCCTGTGAACTGATCATTACAACAAAATCAAACTCCCATAACTGTACTGGCTGGCTAACTAAATTTTCTCCTGCTCTTTTCATCAAAATAGATCCTTTTATTCATAAGAAATTAAGATTTTTGGTTGTGGCCTTCCAACGAGATAGGATTATCACCGATGATTGATTGGTTAATTATATTGTGTGTTGTAATAATACTGCTCTCTCTTTCACCCTATATCTTATGTCTTTATCACTATTATTATTCATATTTTATAAAAATTTTGTTTGATGTTTTACGTTTTACGATGTGCTACGTAAATGAATGAAAATAAATTGCTATTATTGTTTTGGGTATATAATATGGCTGGAGAAAAACCCGAAAGAACTGAAAAGCTTCAGATTATAAACACCAAAATTATTCTTAACAATAGGTGACATCATCTGAAATATTGCTAAAAGACCAGCATGCTCAATTCATCTTGGGGAATCCCCCACTCAGTAAGGCCTCACGACAAAACAAATAATTTTGATGCTTTCGCTTCTCTACCATGAAAAAACTCTGACTTAATAAAACGCCTTAAATTATGACTAAGAAAAAGTTTGAGGCCTAATAGGAAATAGAGAAATACTGTAGTAATCCCACCATCTGCAAAGTGCTGTGGTATTGAAATGGCGTGACTTCAGTAAGCAAATAATTATGGTAATGATCTAATAATAGATATTTGTTTACACTGAAACGTATCTGAGACGAAATGAGACGCACTCAAACGAAACAAATTTGAAAAGTGCAAATGAAAGGTTATTATGCCTTGGGACGCATCAAGCATTTCTGTCTGCGTTAAGCTTGATTAGAGTCAAGGTCGTGGGTTTTCTCACACGGAAACCACGCAAAAACCTCAAACTTGAAGCGCAAACAATGTCTGGCGGTAAACACTAAGAAGTGTACGTGGCTTTTCGCATAAGCCGGAAGAATTGGCACGATAATTTATGTTTGTGAAATCACAAACAGCACTAATTCAATCAAATCTACACATCTTGGTCCTTGATCAACGTCACACAGTCCTGCTCGCCACATCTCTTGTGTTCGACACGAAAGGCTCTCTGATTATATTCAGCTGCTTGGTTCTCTTTGCGATCGAGGCTACTGGACAACAACGCAGAAGGTTTCTACACTGCGGTGCATCTTTCTGCCTGTTGAAAAGGTCTATGTCGTCCTTCTTCGAAACAGGCAATGGTACTCTTATCAAAGAGCAAGCGGTAATATGTGTCTTGAAAAGCGACAAGGTTCGCGACCGATGTGTCGTGGACATCAGTCTGATATTGAAAACGATAACAACGCCTCAAGATGTCGTATTGCATTTTGCTGCCGTGTGTTTAACCCCGATGGAAATTGCCTTCTACAACTCTTTAAACGCCACAAAGAAAAACGCCATATTTTACTTGCAAATCAAGGGACACTGCAGCTTTTCAGCCGATGGCATCTCTCACTGGGGAAAAGCTACAGACTTTCGGGTTTTCTATGTCATGGAAAACTCGACTTTACTAGAAGGAAATAAAACGCTGGCAAACAACTCTCGTCGAGCATTGGAAAACATTGGCACTCTTATGATAGACAAATCTAAACTACGAACTCTTCCAAAAATGTTTAGTAGTACTAAAGTGTGGCCAAGAATGGCCGAGGTAGTATTCTCCAAATTACAACTCACATCGATACCTCCGGAGCTCAATACGACGATGCCGTTCTTGCAGTCGCTTGAGCTTGCTAACAATAAACTAACAACACCACCTCCGTTTCCATGGTGTAAAGCTACGCTCAAACTGCCAAGAGGACTGCAAAGAACTCCAACAGGAAATCATCACTACCAATTCGGCACTAACGTGCGTCCAAATATCTACCGACGATTTCTTGATTTATCGTACAACAACATCGAAGATTTATCGACGCACAACTTTAGAGGATTTCTGAACAAGTTGACTCTCGAGGGAAACGGCCTAAAAGTCATTGGAACATCGTGTTTTCGCAACTTGAAAGGAATACATGTGATCTCCCTCAGCAAAAACAAGTTGAAAAGTTTACCATCAGAGCTGTTCCAAGGACAAGATAGTTTACTAGAATTACGACTTGACCACAATAACATTTCGATAATACCAAACGATCTCTTCAAAACAGTGACCCAAATCAAAAGAATTGACTTGCATAGCAACAAACTGAGCTGTATTCCACAAGAATTGTTCAGCAAGTTAAAAAATATCAAAATTCTACATTTAGAAGACAACCACATCACGCAAGTACACGACAAAGCTTTCTCCATAGATTCAAGTTCATTACAAAACATTTATCTCCAAAAGAACAAAATAAGCCGCATTCCATTAACATTACTACTGCAACGGCACGCTGTTAAAATTGATTTGTCTTTTAATCAGTTGACGTTTCAAGACTTTAACAGACTGATACAAGAATTAGACTTGGAGACATTTCTGTATCACCATCGCCATACGGCGAGCTCTTCTCAAATGAGACTGCAAGAAAGTTTAAAGTCTATCAGCTTCGCTCACAACAAGTTCACCACGATCAACATAGAAGCATTCAACAGAACAGAGGAACTAACGTTCGAGTATCTTCTGCGGGTTTACGAGATAGACATGTCGGGGAATCTCCTCCTATGCGACTGCAAGATTCTGCTTCTGAGTCGCTGGCTTCGAGCTTTAGTTCAAAGGCACACGCGCATCCGAAATGAACAGTTTCAAACTTGGAAATGCGCCGCTCCGACTGAACTCAAAGGGAAACCGATCCTATCCGTGGACGAAAATCGATTTAAATGCCAGAGAAATCTAGAAAACTGCCCCCACGGATGCTTGTGTCTCGTGCGTGCTTTAGACGGTACTGTGGTCATCGATTGTAAAGGAAGAAACCTTACCGCAATACCTCCCAAAGTTCCAAGCGGTCGCATAGAGCTTAAGTTAGAGGACAACAACATCCGGGAGATTCCACCATATCCTTATATGGAAAATGTGACGGCTCTGTACTTAACGCATAACAAGATACAAGTATTAAACAAGTCCACGGTACGAAGGTTTACGCGAATTAAAGTTTTGTTCATCGATTCGAACAAACTCACCTATTTGCCTAAGAATATCGAAAATTTAAACTTTACGAGTCTTGCGTTACACCACAATTTCTTCAAATGCGACTGTACGACATTATGGATAAAGCACTGGCTACAGAGAAAACAAAGTAAAATATTACACATTAAAAATGTTCTTTGCAACTCCGAGGGAAGTACGCAGGGAAAAGCAATTTACACTCTGCCAAATGAAGAATTTGTTTGCAAAAAGAATAAGAAAGACATCCCTACTACACAATCTATAACAAAGGACAAGACTTTCAAAATAATCGCGTTGACTCTTGGAGGTGCGCTGGTTTTGACTTTCATCGCTTTTATCGTGGCTTACAAATACCGCGGAGAAATGAAAGTCCTCATGTACACTCATTTTAACTGGCACCCATTTGACCGTGTAGATGACTCGGATCCAAGAAAAATATACGACGCGTTCGTATCGTACAGCGGGAGTGATCACCAGTGGGTTGTCAACACCTTGCAAGAGCGACTCGAACATCACGACCCCCCTTACAAATTGTGCATTCACCACCGCGACTTCGTAGTGGGTGCACCAATCCAGGAAAACATTCTGAACAGCGTTGACCAAAGTAAGCGCATGCTCATGGTGCTCTCTCGCAACTTTTTAAAGAGCGAATGGTGCTTGTTGGAGTTTCGCGCGGCACATCGTAAAGTGCTAGAAGATCGCATGAATTATCTGATAATTATTCTGTTTGATGGCATCAACATGGATGAGCTCGATGACGAAATGAAGCTATACATGCGCACTAACACATATCTCAGTGTCAGCAACAAGTGGTTCTGGGAGAAGTTGTATTACGCGATGCCACAGAGTACTGACAGGCAGTTTAGAGCGAGAGATCTCTCAAGCATTTCCTCAAATGCTGGCATGCAATATTCCACTGAGACAGTGTTCAAGAATGAAGCATACCTCAAAGTCACTGATATTCTGGAGTGAACCGCGTAATCTGATAATTTATCAAAAATTAAAAATCATGTTGTTACGAAAGTATGATAACAGCGAACATTGCGAACTTCCAACCGAAGTGAATGTAGAGCCTGGGAAGGAGGCTGAAAATGGCAGTCAGTGGCGGATGATGTAACGCATGGCGTGACAAACGATCCATGCCAGACCACGTAACACAAGTGACTAGAGAGTCAAAGTTCAGCGAGTTTAAGACCGTTACAGTCCGCTCGAGAGATATGCCAAAACAAAACAAAAAAAAAAAACGAAAAATGATTTAGTGCATAGATGTTTGACATTGGACTGGCGTCAGCAACCTCTCATGACTGAAGTCAAGAGGATAAAGTTGACGGTCATAACAAAACGTAGTTCTTCTGCATGTAGAATGCAGCGGAACATCAGATCACAACATACTACGGATGTAAATAATGCTATAAGAGAAACCCTGCATGCCGACGTTTCCTGTAAGACACGTGCTTACGTAGGCCAATTTTAGGAGATCTATAATATATAGAAGAGTCGTGAACACTGTGACATAATTAACTGTTCCGTTCCCGGACACAGTAAGGAGAATAAATCAAAGTTTAACCCAGACAATGTCTAGCTATACTTCCTAATTCTCACAAATGACACTGAATGACATGCAGGGAAGGGAACTTAGCAAGGAAAAATGTAAAAAAAGAACAAAGCGCACGCTAATGGGTGGAACCCTGTGATCCGACCTGTACCACCTGCAATTTAAGCACCAAATGATAAAAAAATTATTCTTCTGTTGTTCGTTTTCGTTAACATTGCGAATTTGCCATTTTGAGGCCGTCACACCACAATACACAAAAGACAAAAGTGATGAAGGTTTCAAGGAGAAACTCAGGACACAGTGGAACCTCACCCTTCGGAAACCCGCTTTTGCTTCTCCCGACGAAAAGCTCATATACTTTCTAATTACATTAGCGCATTTTAAAATTATTACATCACATTGCGAGCACCTGTGAATGCAGACAATGAACACTTTTCTGTCGCCCGAATGACACGCTCCCATACAAACTTAACCTCCCAACAGACATTGGTTATCATCACAACGCCGATTTTCAATTGCTAGAAAAATGCGCAAATTGTGCCCGGTTAGAAAATGAAAGCTTAATAAAGGTCAATGTTATTTTATTGAAGCAGAAGTTTCTGACCCAAGTTGCAAACTATTGAATTATTTCTATACGTTACATATCGCGTTTAAAAACAGACAAGAGGACATTAACGCAAGATTACTTCACTTTGAGCTCAAACTTCAGTCAAGGTATTAAACATCGAAGTGGTACGTTTCAGTCAAAACAAGTGTCAATGGCGTTTATTCTGAGAGCTCGCTTAATAAGGACACCCGGATAATACAGATACTTTCGTATGTCCCTGTGTTGTCCGTATTAACTGAGAGTTTCACTGGAATTAATCCCGTTTTGGTTTTTGAAAAATGAACAAACAAAACTGGAAGTTACCTCTCTTCCTGATAGAAGATTCCTCATTAGTCCCAATGTTTTCATTGTAACCTGAGTGTCCGGATCATCGAGAAGGCTGCTAACAAGAACAACACAAATAAGAACAAACAGGCCAGTCTGATTCACACTAGCCGGCGACATGACAACATGACACAAAGGCCAAACAAACACAAAAAAGCCACCAAACATATATGCATTTAGGCAGCCTCCACGCTACGTCAGAGAAATTTAAAAACGCAGTTTTATTTCTACGGTTAGGCCAACCGTCCACACTAATCCGTCACGAAAACGGAGCTTTTCGAAAACGCTATTCAAAACGGAGGAATTTGGAAACGCCGCCTTCGCGTTTTCATGTGCACAGCAAAAATGTTGAAAACGGAGCTTTTCGAAAACGATGACGTCACGATAATCATGTGATTTCCCTGGCCGAGTTTTCCTCAAACACAAATCCAAAATGACCGCTGATTGCTACGTTTTGAAATTCCTCCGGCGTAGTGTGGACGGAAAACATTTGATGCGTTTTTAGAGTGAGACCTCCGTTTTCAAATCCCTCCAGCGTAGCGTCGGGGTCTTAAGGCTGGTTTCCATATAATCGCAGACGATCACAGACGATCGCGGATCGCAGATCGCAGACCATCGCAAAGAGAGTTGTTTCCATATAATCGCAGACGATCGCATGCGATCGCAGAGCCGACTGTTGCATACATTTCGGACAGCGGAACTGTCAAAATTACACGCGCGTTGTGCTGGCGGGAAAATCGTAGCAAACAATATAGCGGACGTCGAGGAGGAAACTTTGCTGCAAGCAAATTTATTTCTTCTTTTAGTCAACCTATTTTGAAATTCCCTTGGCACTGCATCTCGCCGATCCAGAAGGTAGCGTTTTCAATCGCTTCAGATAACGACCATACGCAGTTTTTATATTGCGGAATTTGACCTCCGCCTCAGTCGCCGATAAATTAAATTTCTCCCCGATTTTTTCCCAGCAGTGAGCCTTTTTGTTTTTGTCTTTGAAATCTTTACTGTTACGGTGGTAAACGCACTGTTATTGCGCAACTTCCTCCATAAATTTCTCGTTACTAAAGTTACGTTGTTCAACGCCAGCCATGTTTACAACAAATAAGCGGTTGTTTTGTTGCAAAGAAGCGTCGAATCATGGGTCGGAATTCAAAATATTATGGGATACGTTTCGATCGCAGATCGCAGAACTTTGGTTTCCATATGATCGCACGATCGCAATTGATCGCAGATGATCGCAGACGATCGCAGAAGATAGAACATGGTTCGCAGGCGATCGCAGAAGTGTGTTTCCGTATGATCGCAGACGATCGCAGAACTTTTTGCGATCCGCGATCCGCGATCCACGATCGTCTGCGATCATATGGAAACCAGCCTTTAGTCACCACCAAGACCAGTGTGAATAACACAGAATAATGAAATGATCATACCGACATAAGAAAAACATAATCTTTTCTTTTTGTCATTATGTCGATGTCTGTTATGTCATTATGTGGCTAACGTGAACCCGACAGTATCAGGTCTTAGACACTGTAAAGATGATACCGTGTTCTTTGCAATTGAGAAAGCGATCAGCATTGCATTTCTCCTCAGGTTATCGGTACAGAGTAAAGCAAATAGGTTATAAGAGCAAAGCTAACGATCACTAGAACTAGAAAGCTGACGTTTCGAGCATCAGCACTTCGTCGGAGCAAACGCGAAAATGTGAGCTCATCCAGATTGGCTAAGGCGATTGACTTACCTACATCAACTTCGTATATGTAATCGCAGAAAAGCTCGAGCAAAAAAAGGTTTACACTACGAATGCTGTTTCAAAATTCTTTCAAAATTGCACGAGCCCTTAGTCTATGAAAGCGCACGCGTTAATTTACACTGCAGTGCAAATTGAAAATCAACGATATATTGGCCAAATCTTAGCCAATCACAGTGGAACAATTTTCTCAGTCATATTATAAAATTTGTAATCAACTAAGTACTTTGCTTCCCCGCAGATGCAGCATCAGGACTAAATTAGTTTGATCTCCAGGAAACACTTTAGTACAGTGGACCCCGTTCATACGGTCACCAACTAGCCATGAAAATGTGCCGTATTAACGGGGTAGGGTCAAACCTCACGACAGCTGAAAAGGATGACTTGTTTACCATTGTTATTTGTGCGATACCATTATTGCAGCATCAACTGACAAAGAGTGCCAGTATTGATCCATCAAAGAATAAGTCAGATGAATAGTAATAAATAGTTTGATCTTAATTTGTCAGCAGCAGCAGCATAAAGCGTTCCTTTATTACTCAAATTTGAACTTTATTAAGGAAACCAAAAAAATGCATATTTATTCTTTGATTCCATTTTATTTTGCCTTTCGAGAAAACCTAGCGGTTTCATCTCTTGTAAGCCGAAGCGAGCGACTGCTGGAATATTTTCCCTTCGCCGGCGAATGAGTACGCTGAGTACCCTGGGTGCCAGAGGGTTTTTTTTTCCGTAGCCAAGCTGCGATTGTGATCGCAGCTTCGCTACAAACAAAAAACCCTCTGGCACCCAGGGTATACGCTGAGCATCAAAATAAAAGAAATTGTATATTCTGTGCATGAGTAAGATTTTCGGAGTTTTCAATTACCCTGTGTCTATTTTTCGGTGTTTTAAAAAATGTTATTCATAAGTGACCGCAATTGATCTCGTTAGCACTGCTCGCTACTGGTGGAGCCCATATTGGAATAAATAATTATTTCATTGCAGTAGTCGGTTTTCCGGAGAGCATTTCATAGGAGAATGCTTCAAGATGCGCAATAAATTAAACTATTAGCAAAAGTTATATTGCGCAAATTAACATATGGATATGATCAAATGCACTAGACAGTTCTGTTCGCCGCGGGAAACAACATTACATGTTTAGATTTAGAGACAAAGTGTCAGGTACCTATCAAATAGTCTATACTGTAATACTCGTATGCTTTTTGATCTTCTTATTGTCAAGCTTTTCTGTTCATGTAGTGATGATTTGCTCAAGTAGTAACCATAACTCACACTTGGAAAATGTAGCATTCGTTTCGCACAGGGTTATGCGCTGTATATAAAACTAGAAGCAGTTTCCAGGTGTACAATCAATTAATGACATTACTTTTTATCTTTTTATTTTTAACAAAATGTTAAGCAAATATACACATAAAATCTCTCCTATTCAGGTGCTAACTTTGCTATGTCCATCAACGTCTTAACTACTCAATCAGGCATCTAAGGATCTTCACTCGGTGGTATTGTTATCGGCTTCTCATCTACCGCGCCTGTTAAATGCCAAATTCTAATGATCCTTTTAGGCTTTCTGAGCAAATAGCTCGCCTCATGTAACTCACACAGGGAGCAATGACGTGTTTTTCTTTGGTTTTAATGTAAGCAGTAATTACAGACCTGCATGTAAATTAAAAAATTAGTTTTCGTTTCACGGTTATCCCGAAAATGTAAGCTACATTTTATAAAAATAATACATCTGAAAGAGTGATTAGTGAAATACTTCACCGCCTTCGTCTAACAACAGAGGATAATCGCTTTAGTAAGGAAAGGAATCGAGAAAAAACACAGCTTCGAGAAAAAATCTTGAATGTCAACCCTTAAGTGGCGTTAAAAAATTGATTGGATGTGATGAACAACGGGCCATGAAAATTTGCCGTATTAACAGGGTGGCCGTATTAACGTGGTAGAGACAAATTTCATGACCGGTCTATGCTGAGTGACGTCTCAACAGATATATCACAATTGCACTCCTAAACAACTGGCCCCAGTTGTTCGAAGACTGGATGACGCTATCCACCGGATAAATCGCTATCCAGCGGATAAGTGTTAACAAAAATAAACACGCTATCCGCTGGATAGTTATTTATCCGGTGGATAGCGTTATCCACCTTTCGAACAACTGGGGCCTTTTCTTTAACCCTTCAACACCCAAATTTCACAAAAAATCCCGTTTTTAACCGTTAAATCAGGTTTTTGGCTGCCATTTTACCACCATTTTTGCACCAAAACTAATAACGTTCTTTTTCACTTTGCTACGTCAGAATGTCGTCGATATCCAAAATAGCCTGTTGTGTAGACAGATCTATCCTAGCTCTACTATCTGCTTATCAAGAATATCTGGTGACACTTAAATTGTTGACGTCACAAGTGGTACAATGAGCACGACCACTCAGTAAGCGTAATGCCTGCATGGGAGTCAAAGGGTTTAATTTGTGTATTTATTTTTTAATAATTTAATGTTATTTTGGATCGGGACCTTTCTGTAGATCACCTACGGGTGAGAAAGCTTCCCGTTAAAATATCAAAATATCAAAGGGTTAACAACCTTCCGAATGCAGATATAATTTAACAATAATTTAAACTTGAAAAGATGAACTTAGCTGGATCGAGTGGCAGTATAAACGGAGTAAAATTATGAAGGATTATTATACAGGCTGGGATTTCAGAAAGTAGCCGTTGGCCGTATTAACTGGGTGGCCGCACTCACGGGGTCTTCTTATGAGAAAATGTATGGGCGTTTCGCCGGGACAAGAGAAAAACAGTGGCCGTAATAAGGAGGTGACTGTAAGACGGGGTTCCACTGTACTGCAAGAAACATCGAGAGAGAGAGGAAGAATATTGACATCAGATGGTGTGAAGTCTCATATTGATCATGCCGAAGGATACCAGAGTATTCCCGCGGTTACAAGCCAAAGACTTTGTGGTGCTCCGACTTATGTGTGCTACTTGGAACGAGAAAAAAAAAAATGCCCAGTTTATATTTCATTTAATCTCAGCAGTGTACGTTCATTTCTACTGGTTTGGTTTTCGTTTGTAATCATGTTGAATAAAAATTAATATTACATGAGCTTTTTTCAGATTTGCGCAGCGTTGGGTGCATGCGTGTCATGAGCGTTTTTTCTTTTCAATCAGCCAAGTTTAACGTGTACACGATTTACAAACGATAGCTCAATTTATGCTATACTCTGTCATGAATGTGCGCCTGAATAAGCTATTTACAAATTATCAATAAACATAAAAATAATAGTTCTAACCTGAACAACTGCTCCGGTCCCAACACTTCCAGGATTTTATTTTTGGTTAAATGGTCCGCCTGATAAGCCATGTTCTGGGTTACGAGAAGAAGAAAGAAAGTAGTAATGTTATTGTAAATAGTCGTGCGTTTTTGTCATGAGCCCCTGGCTCGGGAGATTGGGCGACTACTCCCTACGTTTACGACTTAAAGTTACCTTGCCTTAATTCTCTGTTCGCTCTGGTTATCATCACCACAGTGAGTACACATGGCCCGAGCACAACTACAGTATGCGCCACATAAGTCCGCTATTTTTAGTTCTAATCCAATAACCTAAAGACATCTCTGAGCAATCCCAAGTCTACTTTGGTATTACGTTTCTCGTACTTACTGTGATTAGTTCAGGAAACTCGCGATGGTTTCACTTGGTACAAATCAATCTCCTGTATGAATTGTGTAGCCGCGCTTTACACACACGAGCTTGCACGTAAAGGCCGCCGCACACTAGCCGATTTTTTGTCGGCCGACAAAAAATCTTCACTTTTCGGCTAGTGTGCGGTGAATTCGGACAAGTCTGCGACAAGATCGGGGCTTGTCGGGCGATATCTGACAGTGCTAGATATCAAAACGTCTTGTCAGGCCTTGTCGGCTAGTGTGCGGTGGACCAGGACAATTTGACGGGGCTCGCGCGCGCCTCGACCAATTAGGAAATGTCATGAGAGTCACGTCACTGGAATACGCGCCACCTTGATTTTGGATGACTCGGTCCCAAGCCTCAACGCGGTTCGTTGCGACAAAAAAATCGGCTAGTGTTCGGCAAGCTGATGCCCCGACAAATTTTAACCCGATTTGACCCCGACAAAAAAATCTGCAGTTCTACGACAAAAAAGTCGGCTAATGTGCGGCAGCGTTAACTTTCCTCGTTGTTCTACCTACCATTAGTGCCCAGACTCCAT
The DNA here is from genome assembly GCF_042242905.1 of Orbicella faveolata. Classification (NCBI taxonomy): domain Eukaryota; kingdom Metazoa; phylum Cnidaria; class Anthozoa; order Scleractinia; family Merulinidae; genus Orbicella; species Orbicella faveolata. Next base: position 10,999,285 of record NW_028301542.1, read on the forward strand.
TTAGTCGCAGCGCAGTTTCCTGGCGCCTAGTCAAATTTGAGAGCAAGTTCACAGCACCTGCTTCTAGTATGGGCTAAAACAGCAAAAGCAAATTAAATTAAATATTAGTAAACGCCAGGCAAATCTTACTTCTTATAAATGATCTCAAACGTTTTACTCTGTCTGACTTGAAAAACAGTTCTAAACACAAATTTAACACACAAGTGCGAGTTGAGCCATTCGCTGACGTGAATTTTTTATAAGGTTAACAGGACGAAACTCGCAGGAACTGGAAGCGAGAGGAATCTCTTAGGGAACGAAATGCGCGTAGGAAGACGACAGCCTAATTTTTCAAGAAACGAGACAAGACGCGTGAGAAAATGGCAGTGTATTACACATCTTCCTGTACAAAGCAGGCAAGTGAATGACATTATCATCTTAGAAAGTAAGTTGAGCTCAAACATCAATGGAACATGGTGATTTCGGCGGGGAGAAGAAGGAAATACGATCTCAGAGAACCTGGATTTCTAAATTGTCCTAGCACGTTGTGGCGCCTACTGCACAAAGTATCTTATTTATTTGTGCTCTCGCCATAACCGCTACTGCCTCTGTTACCGAGGCTCCTCAATCTACCCCTGTGAAGCAGTCGGGATAATTTGAAACCCATCTTAGCCGGGGTTTACTGCAATGATTACGATTCCAAATGATTTTAAGAGTGAAATAAATGTGCTATTTACCTCTTTACTCGGAGAGAACTCCAGCAGTAGATTACAGAGAGCAGAAGAAGCAACAGTCATCATGTTATCAGAGGCGTCCTGTAATAGCTTCATAATTGGCTTCCAAACCGCTGTGTCCTGGAAACTAGTTCTTAGTTGCTGGACAGAGCGTGAAAGACTGTGGAGACACTTCACTGCCGCTAATTTGACGTTGGTATTGGGGTCTTCCAAACCAGATACCACGTGATCCATTGTACATTCGATCTCTATTATCTGCAATACAAGCACTGTGGTTTAGTCAGGACACTGATGCCCGCATCAATTTTGCATCCCTTATTTATCTCATTGATGTACGAACCTTTTTTCTGATGTCTTCATCATTCGCTCCAACTGAAGCAAGGGCTTTAAAAGCACTCTGGTGGAAATAACAAGAATACAATAGACCAATTTCGATATATTAAAATTCAGCCTAAAACAATAGACCTCAGCACGAGGCTCCGGGGAATAACAGCAGAGTTTGTGGGGTTTATTCCCCCGAGTCTCGTGCCGAGGTCTATTGTTTTAGGCTGAATTTTAATATATCAAAATTGGTCTATTATCATGGCAAAATTGGAAAACACGTCACTGCAATGAGAAAAAAAGCAGACGCCATTGTTTGGAAAGTCACGAGGAAATTAGCTTTAACTGTTATGTGGCTGAGATTTCACCACTTAAGGAATGTTTTATTACTTTTATCTTTTTATCACTTATTAATCTTTTTGTTCATAACCTTCTAACCATCTCTCCCTCAGTAATTTTCCAAGCTTTCTGCCCTAAACTTCTTCCCCACAACCAAACCCCTTTCCCAACTTTTCCCAAACTCATTCCCCCCTGTTTTTTCAGAGTCCCTGTAGCTGCCTGTACCCTCCCTACCCCCTTAAAACTAACCTCTCTCATAAGAGCATATGAGCTGTCATCCAAATCACTTTTCACCAAGAAGCCTGTCAGTGTCTTTATTAAGTGATCTGAGATGGCTGCTGTCCTCTGCAATTCAGTATCTTCTTCAATGAGAAATGCTGGAAAATATAAGCGTTTATAATAAGGTAGCACTTGCACGCATGTTCTTAAATTTATGTGTCACCACTGTATTGGTGGCGGTGTTTTCTTCTTGCCCCGTCCTCACCTGAATGGGCATAGACGGCATAGACTATGAAAGGAACATTCTGATCAGCCTATGTAAACCACTAATGTGTATATGTGGGGTAACGACAAAATACTACGTTCAAAGCAACACGGATCGACCACAAGAGTGCACCAAAACACATGTTAATGATGGTATTAAACTGCCACAAAACAAAACTTACAGCTATTTTAGAGCAGTTCTGAACATCAGAAGGTGTGAGCTGTATCTAAGTGATAATTTCTACATTTTAAAAGAATGAAAACTGAAGTGTAGTAGAGTTTACTTACCTAAGGTTTCTGCTGCCTCAGCTCGGACTGTGAGAATTTTATCCCACTTACACATTCTGACTGCCGTGGCAAGAACCTGATATATGTGTAGAATAAAACAATAATAATTAACAGGAGGCACTGGACGGTATAAAGGTTAATTCATACCTTTCTACTCAGTGTTCGATGTTTTGTTTTTGAGTAATAACACTACTTTTCTCTCACAAAGTTCCTCTTTACCCAGGGATACAGTATCAGTCAAATGTAAGTTGGCAGTCAGCTTGTCTTTTTTTATCTTGAAAGAAGAATCTTGTCTCACAAGACAAAGGAAGGGGTTATCTTATATTTGACTGATACTATGGGTTCTCGTGAATCATTGGGGAAACCTGACAGTGAGTCAAAATGGTGAGGGGTATCTGTGTGATGATATATATATTGGTAATAGAGTTACACACCTGTTGGGCAAAACTGTAGCAAATTAACCAGTAATTTTGACATTTTCAAGACTTAGCTACCTTAACCTTAAGTGAATTGACATCCCTTAAAACGTTTCTACACGAATGTATACATGTATATTATAGGCCACAGAAAGTGACTTTTTGGAACCAGACTCACAAATGGGAGAGACATCGATAGAATGGTTAGAACCCCAGAGTTTAGGGGAAGAAAAATTAACTGTCTTGAACAAAATAGCTGTACAATGGTACATACCTTGATCAGTAGTGAATGGTTTTCAGCAGCTGGGATTGCTCCTGCTCTGTGCATATTTGTCAAGCTGAAAATAAGATCAACAAACGCTACTGAGACTACTTAAGGCAGGGTTCCATACTCGCTACAGTAAAAGTTGAGCAATCATTGTGATCATATAGCAACTGTAACAACATAATGCCCAATTGTTGCAACAACAATCTCTAAGATAGACTTCAGCTTTAACTCCATGATTGTAGCAATGATTACTATCACAAGGAGGCCAGTCACCAGAGACTGTCAGCAGCAACTGTTGCATAAAATGTATCACAATGCAGTGTGTCATGTTTTTTGATTGAGATCATCTTGAACAGTCTTTCCCTTTGTAGTGATTGTGGTGATCATATGGAAACTGGCGGTTGTAAGGATTGTTCATTATTTTTTTTGCAATGATCCCAAGGATTGCAGAAATTATAACAGACTTTTAATTTACATGGAAACCAGCCTTAAGTAGGTGTTTATATAGTACTTGTCATGTGGTGCATGTAGGGCAAGGACAAAATACATGTACAACAATACTTTAACACCAAAATTTCAAATAATAGTAAGATTTTAATTGGTCGTGATTAATAACTGTTAAAATGTAACAAGGTACTCACTTGGGGAAAAAAAACCACGGTGATGATACTACCATTATTTTTGTTACTGCTAATAATATCCAGGAAAATTTGCTACAGGTATTTTTGTTTGTTTGTTTGTTTTTCATTTCTAATGAAGATCACGGCCTTATTTTTGTGTAATTATAGGTTCAAGCAAAGTAAGAGCATGACAAAGACTCTTGAGAGAGAGTGAACAGTCAAACAGTAACATACTTACCACTTAGCCGCTCCAAGTTGAACCTCATCTGGTCTGTCTCTTGACAGCAACCTGGTAAAAACCTGAACTAACTGTTCACCTTGATGTGTTGCTACATAAAAAATAATACAAGACTGCTTTACAAATCAAATTGACTTTGTATTGTATGTATTGTTTGTATTGTATTGTTATTAAGTATATGTCACTTAATAACCACTGACAATGAATTGTGGTAAACATGAATCTCAAATACTAACAGTACTTATCTCATAAATAAATAATGTGCTTGTTTGTTATCATAATCTCAAATTTCACAGTTTTTTTATGTGCTTTGTTTCTTCTAGCTAAAGAAATTGAAGAATTAAAAAGTCCTGCATCTAAGTTCAAAATTCCACATGGAATCTGAATACATTGTAACTCAACTGGTACAAGGAGTGGGAGGAACTTAGTCCCTATGATGGTGAGCCTTTGTGTTTAACCTTCCAAATCTACTTGAAATTATCTGGCATTAGAGACCTATGTTGTACAACCAAACTTTTGCACATTAATTATGAATTTAGACATTAAACAGCTCATTTCAAAGGGCCAGTCCCAAGTTAACATGGGTTTTCAAACCAGTATATTTACAGTCTAAAAACAACACAATCCTGTAGCCAATACCTGATTTCATGGCCAATGACACAGCTCCATTTTGAAAGGAAATGGCTGCATAACACTGTAAAGCTGGATGTTGTATCTTGGGGATATCACACACCAAGAGAGGCAGTAAAGCAGTTACCGCTCCCATGTTACATAACAATGCTTGATGAGCAGGACCCTGAAAATAGAGGGATAAACAAGTAAAAAAACTTGTATGGGTATTGAGTAACTGCCTTTCCAGAGCTTCACACTAAGAGGAAGACTCTTCAGTGCTCCAGTATCTGTTGTAACATTTTCCTCAGCCAAATAATCTCTGCACTGAACCATGAAATACCTTATTTGAAGGCTTTCATGCAAAAAGGGCATATGTGGCATTTTGGGTCGATTTTTATTTTTTACAGGATTGAGCTAATTTTTGGCGGACTGACTTGTTTTGACATGAAAAGCATTGTTGCGTAATTGTTTTTGTTGATTTGCACTTCGTTTTCGAGAAATATCGTATGCAAAAAAAAAATCAGTTTTCCGAGCGGCATCTTTTGGAGAGAATCCTTCCAAGGTGGATTTTGACACAGCGCGAACTTAAACGGTTATGTTTAGCAGCTTTGACAGCACAATTTTTTTTAAATAGATGTTTTGATTTTTGAAAGAAGTAGAGAAATAAACCGGAAAAAATCAACCAACCTCGTATCGAACTGGTGTCACGACAAAACAAACTCGGATGCCGCCCGTTCAGCACCTTATCCGCTTGTGCTAACCAAGTAACAGTAAGAGAATTGCATAATTACATACTGGACCACATGCCCAAAGATCCAAAATGGCGGCTGTTCCATGATGTCGCATGACGGTCACCTACAATCGTGGACAAAACCCCTTGGGACACTTAATGTAATGTAACAAATTATCTGTTTTACAACTGAAGTTTGACAAAAAAACTGCTATCCTTTTAAAAACGCATTGCTGTTTCCCCACCCCACCCCACCTAATACAATGTTGAAAATCAGGAGAATTTGCAGGTTCTAGGTTTCGACATTGTATGTGGGGTGGGGGGAGAGGTTAGGCAGCTGAAGTTGTATTCGCATCTGCCTTGTGTGCAAAAGCGTCAAAAAACCAAATTTGTCCCAAGACTTTTGTCCATGATTGTAGATTTTTAGTGGAAAAAAGAGCAATTGCTCACAGTCTACAAAAATCTCTGGGTTGTAGTAAGTGCTTGTTACTCAGGGCTGAGCGTTTGACACAGTTAACATTACACAGTGACTGCAACCTGCAACTGCAACTTTTTTACCTGACAACATTTGGAGAGGATTAAGGCTGCACCTTCAGCATTAGATAGAGAACTTGACAGCAATTCAACTAACTGTGGAACTATACTTGGGTTCTGAGAAATAAGACAAATCATAGCACTTGAATTCAATAATAATGATTATTTTATTATATTCATATTGCTTTCAGCTTGGGGAAACAGCATTAACATTTTGTCAGTTATGGCTGCTGTCAATCAACCTGCTGGAACTATTTTTGGGAAACAATAAAATTAATACTTGACCACTATAGAACCCACACTTGTCTATGCATTTTCATATACATGTAACATTGTAACATTTTATATTTTTACCTTCAACTTCTCATAAATGTTATCTAGCGGTAAATATATATTTTAAGCACCAAATGGTCTGGATAATAGCAGGCAAGAAACTATTTTTAAGAACTGGACAACAACTTTAAGTTTAAAACAAGACACGTTTTGAAAAACTTAAGTTTTTGTGTGCGGGATGTAATGCCTGTTACATCGGCGAGACTAGCCGACATCTCTAGGTGCGCGTTCCTGAGCATCTGAGCAGGGACAGGAATTCACACGTATATCAGCATTTGCAGCAATCCCAGGCATGTCGGTGTTTAGCTAACAAAAACTGCTTTTCCATTGTGGATTGTGCACCCAACAAACTACAACTTATGTTGAAGGAAGCAACGCACATCAGATGGGAGAATCCCACTTTTAACTCTCTCGTTCTGATATTATTCTTTATGTATAAGTAGTATATAGGGTAGTCGGCAAATACCATTTCGCAGAGGGAGAAGTATTTCCTCATTTTGAAACCGCCAGCTTTAAGTCCGAAGCTCGCAAGCTCGCTTCGGTTAAACCAGGGAGTTGCAAAACAGGAAATATTTCTCCCTCTTTGAAATAGTATTTGCCGACTACCCTATATACTACTAAGGGGAGGGAGGGAGGGAAGGGCGCAATTGGAAACAAACGAGCCCACTGTTATGCCGCCCGAGCCGCGATGTCTCGAACAACAAACAAGTGTGCGTGGCTGATGCGAGGCCGGAAAGAAAGCTGCAGACTTTCCGAGGCTATTCAAAACCTCCCTCCAGAGCCTCGTGAGATGATTCTCAAGGAGTATGTTGCAATCAAAATCAAGGAAAACAAGGAAATGGGGTGGGGCAAGGTCCACGAGCATATTTCAAAACTGCATTTCTGTGAATTCAAGCAGCAGATTACACCAATGATAATATGCTTCGATTATATGGTCTGCCCTTTCGAGGGACATTGTTTCCCCTGTTTCGTAAGGGAGGGAACTCTTCATAAAGTATCGCTAAGTCCACCGATGGAGTTAATACCTCTCATAGAAGCCAGCCCTGAGTACAAGAATTTTTTAAAAGTATGCTCCTGGGATGGTTATAATTGGCACGAGTGGTTCCTTTTTGGCAGGGCGAATTAGCGAAAAACTTCAGCATCCGCCTCAGCCATTGCAGCAACGTCCTCGCGCATTATATCGCGAACATCTTTTTGCCACTCAGGTGTGAAATATTCATTCACAAGAAACGCAACCAAGTGGAAGCAGGCAATCATGTTTTTATAACATGCAAACAAAACCGTCTGTTTCTAAAAGTCAGTTCGAAGCAGGAGGGTTCCTGATTTTTTTTATCATGTCGGCTTCAACTCTGCCGCGGATGTCTTTCTCCAGTTTCTTGATATCAACCTCGGTAAGCCCTCTCTTTGATGGTTGGCGAAGCATCCTTGCTCGGACCTGATCTTTCAGAAAGTTATACTGTTGAAACTCGGAAAGGATGGTGTCAAACTCGTGGGAAGACCCATCATTGTTGTTCAAAGCGTTGGAGAGCAGTCTGTTGACGGTATCCCGCTTGGCAACGGCAAGTGTGGTAATCTCTTGATGTTTCTTTATTTTTAAATCGAGTTTTTTGCTGGCAATTATCAGCCCCGACAAAACAAGAGCGAAGCATCCACCAGCGCCGCCAAGAGGAACTGCTGCCGGCAGACCAACCACAGACAGAGTGGAGCCAAAACTTGCGCTGGAAAACGCTGCCAAGAGAACGCTGGAGCCGGCAGCACCCCAATTAACAAACTTTCTCGTGCGTTTGTATTTTTTAGCCACGAGGCGATAGTGGTGAACCTCACCGGCCAAAGTGTTGAAAATCTCGTTGACCTTCTGCAAGCGGAAATTTTGAGAAGGCTCCGCCACCACTGGATATAGAGGGTCGGCAGGTGGCGCGCTTGGAGGCAACAGATTTGCTGAAGACATTGCATATATAGAAATTTAATTTAAATCTAACTCAAAAAGAAGAGGGAAGCCCTTGAAATCAAAGAGTTCGCCATTTTCATCTTTGACACTAATAGTGATGCCTTTTATAAACTTGTCTGTAGAAGCGTCACGGAAAGCATTTTGCGATGAGTCCATGATATAGCTGACTTTTTCATAAGGCTTTCCTCTGACGTCAACCTTGGCAAGAAGGTCTGACTTCTTTCCATTCAAAAAGTTCTTTGTTGAGTCAACAAGATCGCAGTGGATAAAGTAGCAACTCAGGCTGTTAAGCTTTTTGACATATTCTTCTTTCCTTAAATTTCTCCCGATTCCAAGAAAATTGGCCAAACTAAAATCAACTGAAATTTCTTTCGGTGTTAATGATGTATCCCGGTTTGTAATTTTAAGAACAGAATTGGGGTTATATAGCCAATTTTTCTGTCTTCTTATAATATTCAAAACTGGATTTCAGTTCTTTTGCAATGCTTTCGACATTGTAATGTCCTTGAGGTAATGATGCAATCACGTCATTAGTTCCTTTAAAAAATATTCTGCCAACACGACTCATATTATGCCACGAGTTGAAAAAAGAACAACTCAAAAGTCTGACATAGTTTGCTTCTGGGAGGGCGTCTTCAAAATAGATAGTCCCTCCGTTCTCTTGTGTGACAATAGTGAGAACAACCATTTTTATACTTAACAAATAAAATTGTGTTCAAATACAATGCCGAATCGGTGGGACGATATCGATCAAGATCCGGGTTTGATGATCCCAAGTTTTTGAAAAAAGAAGATGCTGCAAAGAAAAAGGCGTGGACAAACTTTTTAAATCGTTTTCCAAAAGCGGACAAAAGCAGGTTCATTTCACAAGCAATGATCGACGAGAAAAACAACGCAACAGCAGAGGTGTTTTTCAAAGAAAGCGAAGGCTCGTTACAAAGCGTCTTCGGCTCAGACAAAAAATATTGGAGCACCGAAATGAAAGAAGCACTTGGTTTGGGAGACAAACAATTGGCGCCACTTGGTTCAAAAATTTCTTTGCCCATCCCTACGGTACCTTTCGACGGCAAAGCGCCAAGCTTGAAAAAAATATTAGACTCCGAAATCAAAATCTACGTCACACCTGACCAATATTTCACGACAAAATTCAGAGAAATATTCCAAAAAACCAAACTCAGGCACACTTCTGGAACCGAATCAAAACACTAGTTAGGAGGGCCAGACATGAAATATTGGCTGCAACAGCTCAACTTCGCGGTTTTCTGCACGACACAGGGGTGCGGAGTTTCTCGCGAAATCTTTGACAGCGGGATGAATCTCCCCCCGCAGATAAGAGCTTTCTATATCTCCCACGTGTATTTCATGGTCAGGCGCATTTTGTACCAGCTAGAAGGTGTTCAGAGCACAAGCGCTTTGCCCGGACACCCGATGTTCAACCAAATGAATAATCATTATGACGTTGCTTCGTACAAAAGGATATGCGGCGAATTCAGAATAGACTCATCAAGCGACTTCAGATTTACTTCGGGGGCAAATAATGGTTTGGGGGTGTTGTATGTCAAGCCTTGGGGGGAATCGCCAACAAAAACAGATTATAAGTATCGTGGGTGGAACAAGTTTAGCGACGATGGTGGGGAACTGGTTAAGAGGAACCTTATCGAGTTTATACAGCCCGATGTTTTTGGAGATCGGCAGTTCGACTGGTTTGCACCCAACACCGCGAATGGTTTTGACGCAGGTGGGGTTGTCGAGAATCAACCAGTCAATTGAGGCTTTCGTTTACTGCATCCTGGGCGCGCAAGTCAATGTCCGCAGCAGCATTCTCGGTTCTGGTGGCCGGCGAAAGAAGCCCAAAGCAAGTTCCTGATGCTGATGGAAGACGCAATCAGACAGCTCGACTTGGCCGCGAGCGTGCAAAGGTACCAGCTCACACTGGATCAAGCGAAGGTCAGGCTCAATCTTGCTGTAGCCCCAATGGCCTGGCTTAAGCCCACGCAAATGATAATCAACACCGAAAGCACAATCGGTTACAACAACAAGCTGAAACAGGCGGTTTCCGGGATGAAACTTGGGGTGAACAACAAGGTAAACCCGGGGACAAAAAAAGCTGCGCTCAAACTAATGGCAGGCGGCCCATCAAAAATTAACCCACCCAACAGCCACCCGTCCGACCCGATACACAAAGCCACAACAGCCGAATCAAGGAAATCAGCTTCAACCGAAACTCAACAAGGGCAGCCAACGGCAGAAAAAATAGAGCCCACGGCTCCAGATAAAACATCGCAACACGAAATAAACAAAACAGCGGTAATTATCGGTGTAGTTGGATTATCGGCTTTACTGTTCATGGCTTGGCGGTAAAGTTAACGCTGCTTCTTAAAATATTGTTCGAACAAAAAGGCAACCACGGCAAGAATAATCAGCCAGGTGTGCTCAGCCAGAAACCCGACAACTTGGCCTGCAGCTTTGAATAGAAAGCTTACTATTGCCCAGAGGAGCCCAGGCAGTATGGAAGCGAATTTTTTGCCAAGCTCTTTTAGCCCATTTGCCACAGCCTTGCCAGTGGCTTTCAAACCTCTGGTGAGGACCCTGATGACAGATCCGATTGTGGTCCCTGCGGCGAGAATAATAGCTGTCAGCGTCACACCATATTTTTTGAAGAAGTCTTTCACTCTTTCCAAAAGAGGCTTCTCTTCACCCAATTCTTCAAGCCGAGCCGTTATCGACCTTATCTCTTCATTACGTGTCTCTATTCTCCCATGCGCGGCCTCTTTTACTTCAGGTGTGGCATTTTCATCTTTTAAAATCTTCGTATCTTCTTTATTTTCTTTTTCCAGCTCTTCTCTGTCCATTTGTAGACTTTTTATTTCTTTTTCGGAGGCAGCACTTTTCACGCCAAGTTTTGTTTGGAAAACTTTTTCTTCTTCGGTTATTTTTGCATAACGTTCTTGAAGCTCCGCAAGTTTGTCTTTGCGCCTTCTATTAGTTCAGGCGGCGCATCAGGGTCTAAAGCCTTGTTTCTTTCAAGCCTGATTCGCCAGTCCAGCGCCTCTTTTCATTTTGTTATTGCTTTGAGAGCTTTACTCGCATTTTCTTCTTCTTCTTCTTCAAAATCTGCAGCTTCTGAATCTTCGATCAACTGAATATCTCTCTCCGCTTGTTGCTCTGCGAACTTTTGAATATGTTTTTCACTAACCTTTTGATGTTCTTTTTCAAGACTTATCAATTCTCTCTTCAGTTTGTCAATTTCCTCTTGCGAACTCTCTGCATTTTCAAGATCTTCTATCTGTCTTTGTTTCTTCTTTATGGCTTCTCTCATTTGATCCGTTTATTTTTTATTTTTTTCTCTTTCTTCGTATTGCTTCTCTTTGAGCTCTTTTCGTTTTTCATATACCGTTTGTCAAACCTTCTCGTATTTGGAATCCCCGAGAGCAGTTTTTATTTCTTTCGAAAGGTTTGGATTGATCTGATCTCTTCCCGTTCTCTTGTTTTTGGTAAACAGGTCATAGGTTTTTCTGCCAGCTCCAAACATTTTGACTTGGATCTTCCCCTTCGAGCTGTATGAAACCTCAAGCTCGCTTGAGCTCATGTACGGGAAGAAATCTTTTGCAGCAACCCACGCTTGTTCACTCAGGGTCTGAGCCCCGGTGAAAGTGGTTTCCGTATAAGAGGTTACAGGCAACCCACTTTTTTCGTGCTGCATTGTCTGCATTTCAATTTCTTCTCTTCCATTTGGCGTAGATGCATTTTCTGGGGAGAAGAAAGGAGTCGTTTCGTTGGCATCTCTACCTTCATCATCATCATCCAAACCGTATGGGTCATAAGCAGGATTTTCAAAGCTAGTTCCTTCACCTTCCGACATAGCGATATATTTCAAGCCTGTTATTGTTTAAATTAGAAAATAATTGCCGGTGTAATATACAATGTCAGTGTCAGAGAACCTTTGCCCAAGTTACAACGAAAAGACATTATACGCCATGAAGGCCGAGCGCGCGGTCAATCGAATCACCTTTACCCCCTCTGAAGCCAACCCCGGCAATACGCTGTATGTTTCCATGCCCAAGCTGAACGAGAACGAGGTTCTGGTGCCGGGCTCGCTAGCGCTTGTCTTTGACATCGACCTTTCTGGAGGGCACGCCAACAACTTCCTTGTCCCGAATGTCACGCGGGCGCTCGTTGACAGACTTGTCATGAAGTTTGCGGGAACTGTCCTACAAGACACGGTTGGGTATGACATCTACAAAACTTTCGAAGACCTTTTTCTTTCGCAAGAAGAACACGACAACAGGATTCTCGAAGGAATTCAGAGCAAAGATCTATGCGAGATCTGCTCGGACGCGGGAGACAAGAAAACCTCGGGCGTCGACGCTGAAAACAAGCTGAACGACGTGTACGGAAAAAAGTACCGGATCAGGCTTGCCACCAGATCTTAACCAACCACGGTGTTTTCTACCCCCAGGCCCTTTACAACGACCTCACGTTCGACGTAAAACTTGCCGAAGCTAAACATGTGTTCAGGGGCTCCGACACAACCCAGCTGAAATACAAGCTGAAAAATATCCAGCTCGAGTAAAAATGATCCGTAGCAAGACTCTGGCAGACGAGGCACGGAGCGTTTACTCCAGCGGCAAAGAGTTCCTTTATGACCACGTGATGCATGACAAAGAGGTCACCTACAAAAAAAATGGTGACACAAGGATCAACATCAAAGTCAACGCCCAAAGGTCACTAAAAGTCCTCCTCCTGTTTTGTAGAGCCGTATACTGCAAGTGCCAGAGATTCAGAAAAATTCGTCTTCCCCGATCTGACGAAAGTCAGCATCACGGTCAACGGCACGCCCAACATGCTTTACAACAACGGCATCGAAGGCAAGGACATGTGGGAAGAGGCCCGCAACCTGTTTGTGAAAGAAAAAAATAAAACGGAGCACATGAACATGACAAAGTTTTACACCGAGCATAAGTTCGGGCTTGTGATTGACATGCGCTCCATGGCAGACCAAGACATGCACGGCAGCGGCACACGGATTGTGAACAGTACGGACAGGGTCCAGCTGGAAATCGAGCGGAAAGCCGAAGGCTCAGGTAACATGAAATGCCATGTATTCGTAATCTCCAACTCCCAGTTCAACCTTATGGAAAGACAGCTAGATTCTGTACAGTTTTAATATGGACCCAAGCAAGATACCCTTCAATGCTCTCATTGTGGGGCCGACTAATTCAGGCAAATCAAGGTTCGTGGTGGACCAGATCTACGGCCCGTTCCGCGGAAAGTTCAACTACATCGTGCTCATCTGCCCGACATTCATGCACAACAAGACCTACCACCGGGTTGGCGAAAACGATCCAAGAATGGATGTGATAGTCTGCGAGCAGCACGCCGTGGAAAAGTGGTTGAAGCTCGTGAGATGGCTTTGCGAGGGCACCAACACGCTCATAATCCTCGGTGACTGCGCAACCTCCAAAGATTTGAAAGGGCGTACAGGCGAGCTGGTGAATCTCGCCTTTTCTGCCCAGCATATGGGCATCAGTGTTTGGGCGCTGACCCAGAAAATGACTGGCATAACAGCTTCCTTCCGGGAGAACGTGGCGGCGATCGTCCTCTTTTACACCCCCTCGGCCAAGACAACGAAAGCCATCTTCGAGGACTACGCCGGCGAACTCTCTCAGGATGAGTACAAAGGTCTGGTTTCAAAGCTGAAAGAGCGAAAGTTCTCTTATCTCGTGTTCGCGCTTCGCCACCTGTATGGGGTAAAGTTGTTTTGAATAAAAAAATGAAAGCTGTATATAGCCTTGCACAATGGCTGGAGAAGAGGTCGCGTTTGCAGAAGTTATGAACTTACTTCAAACGGAGCCTGAGCTGAGTGGTACAGCAGGTGGCATGGTTCCAACCGCACCCGGACCCGACATTCCTGCTCTTCGTGAGCAGCTGGCCATGCTGGTATCTACAGGCAAAGCCACAGACGCCATCGGAGTGCAGCTAACCCACGAGCAGGTGAAGCGCCTGAGCGACAAAGAGGTCGAGAAATTCACCAAACGCTACGAGACATACGTGGGCTCAAAGACAACAGAAAGCCTGATCGACAGCTTTATTTTTCTTGTAACCAAAACGGTCAGAATGTCCGTCAAAATCAAAGACATCGACGCTTACCAGAAAGAACTCAGGAACGACTACATCTTAAACAAAGAGCTCTCCAATCTGGCCGGCAACCTTGCTTTGAAGTGCAGCCGGTTTCTTGCTGCGGCCAATGCAGTGTTCATCACCACAAAACATGTTGATTTTAGTCCACAGTTTTTATTAATTAAACGTTTTTCATTTGCTTAGAATATGCCTTTGTTTCAGAATGTCTACTGAACAATCCGAGAGCGCACCTCAGGTCGAGACCCAGACAGCACCTGCCGGCGACATCACACAGCAAGTGACAACTCCGACTGCAACCATGCAGCACGTAAAAAATCCAAAGCGTGTGGCTGCTGGAAAAATGGTTGCTGAAAGAACGTGGCTGGCACGGGAGCAACAGACAAAAGCGGCCGAGCCTTATCTCGCGGAAAATAAGGCGAAAGCCGCCCCAGCGGCCCCTGAGCCAGCCCCGACCACAGAAGGCGAAAGCCCAAAGTGCAGCGGAGAAAAACATATGGGCCTCAGCACCACCCAATGGCTGGCTGTTGCCAACATAGTCGTTTCACTGGTCGGATTTATTACAAACATGAAGAGCTCAAGGGTACGACCAAGGCCACACTTGACAAAATAAAAACGCCAGTGCCTGCACCTGAGCCCGCGCGTGTTGAGCCAGAACCCGCTCGCGCGACACAGCCAAAAGGATTTTAAAAAATGATTTAAACTTTTGAGTGTAATGTATATCACTATGCCGAAAGTTGACGTTCCGCAGGTTCTCATCTCTTCAGCCGCAATTTTTGGTATAGGGATTGTGTGGTACGACTTCAACAAAAAGGTTAATGAAAGAGTCTCCCATCTTATCAAGATAATGTGGTGTGAAACGGCCGAAGAAGAAAATGAAAGAATAATGAAAGAAGCAAGAAGAATAGAAAAAGAAGAAAGAAGAATACAAGAAGAGATGAAAAGACTAGAAGAGAAGAAAAGGATAGAAGAAGAAGAAGAAGAATAGACATATAAATTTGTTTTAAAGTTTCGTTCTTTACTTATATCAAATGGGCCATGTCCGACAACAAGCTTGTCAAGACCGTCATTGAGGCCGCAACTCTCACGGGATTAGCCGTGGGCATCGGCTGGGCCGCAAAAGAGGTTGTGAAAGAGAATTTCACTTCTGATCCCAGCAGCAGCCTGATGAATTACGTGAAGTTCACAGCCGTCATGGCAGGAAGCATTGCACTCAAAAAGTACCTCGAGGACCAAAAAATCATTCCCACCAGTGTCTGAAATTAATGATTTGAAAAAAAGACTGCAATATAGCACCATGGCGAGCATCGCGATTATGGTTGGTGGGGCTGTGGTGAACGCCGCGGCTTTTATCGGTGGCAATTACCTGGCAAGGGCGCTTGGAGGTGGCGACAAAGCGGCACTTGAAGAAAAAAAGCGCCACAACAAAGCTCTCGAGGATTACAATGCGGCTTGCGCCAAATACATGCGTGACCGCACCAAACTTCTCGACTGGATTGCGACCAGCGTGCAAGTAAAGGAGCAGGCCAAGCAGAACTTCAACAACACCGACTATGCCTTCAAACTCTACAACCAGGCGCATCCTGACGAACAGATGATACCCCCCAAGGAGCCCAAGTTCTCAGATTTCTATCAGCCAAGCGAGCAGCAGAAAAAGGGTGAACTCATGTTCGTTGGCGCCGGCGCTCTCGCTCTGGGCTACGCAGCCTTCCGGTTCCTTTAAACTTTTTTACGCCTTACTTATATGGACGCCATCAAAGAAAAATCTGTTTATGCAAGGCCGTTGACACCTTGCACGAAGTCTGTTGGGAAAAACGAAAAAATACTCCCCTCTCTTGTCCAGATTCGTTATCTCTACCAGCCTGGCGAGCTTGAAGGGGGCGTGAAAAGAGCCACAGACCCTATCTGCTCTTTGAAAGTTTACAGCATTGAAAGGTCTTTCATCAAACCAGATCAACCTGTTCTCTACTATCTGCGCGACGGGCACAAGTGCCACTTCATGCGTGAAGAGCTGCTCGTTGTCCCTCCAAACACTACTCTTCCTCCGGCTGATGTGAACTAAAGGTGAAATTCGATTGGTTCGGTCTGAATCCCGTCGGGCAGCACCCACCGCTTATCGTAATAAGCGCTCAGCCCCAGCTTCTGCTGCTCATAAGTGACCATCTGCCCGTCCCGCATCCTGAAACCTCTGTTGGTCGCCATATCTTTGCTGCCTTCCAGCGCTTCCTCGAACCGCTGCCATGTCAGTTTGTTCTGCATTTTCAACATCCCTTTCGTGCTAAACTTCTTTTTTTCGCCTCCCTCTCCAGTGTAGGGAAAACAGCACTTTGAGCTGAGTGCGATCATCCGGCTGCCCTCGGGGTGCGCCCGCTCCACTTGTCCCAAGGCAGCCACTGATTTTTTTCCGCCTCGAATTCGGCTTTCAACTCTGGCTGGACAATGTCTTCGAGCCGCTGCCCCGAGATTGCCATGTAGTTGCTGTCCGTGTCCATCTGGATGAGCTCGAAGTCTCTTCTGTCGACGTACTTGTCGAGAAAGTCGTAGTAGAATTCCAGCATCTGCAGCTTCGCCAGCTGATAGACAGCGATTCCAATCTGGAACAGCCGTCTGATTGTGATCCGAGGCTTGCGGCTTTCCAGCTCGTAGGCCTCTCTGATCTCGTCGAGGTCTTCGAAATACGCGCTCTGCAGCGCTCTGTCAGCAACCTTCTCATCTTTCGTGTATATCATGTTCGTTTGCCGCTCCAGCGCTTCAATCAGTTTCCTGTAAGCGCTGTTTCTGAGGAGTTTGAACACTTCAGCGAGCAGCGCCTTGCTGTTGTCCTCCGTCACCTGATCCACAAACCAGGTAAAGATCTTACCCGGTTCGTAGTCGATTGTTCTGGAAACCCCCGTGACAACCGCCCCATGGTTCACGTACCACAGCAACAGAGGTGCGTAAAGCCCCCACAAGCTTTCCCCCGTCTCCGCGCTGTCTGCCCGTTCTCACCAAGTACTCTTCCATGTTTCAGCACAGCTTTGGCGGGAACCCTTTTGTTGTAAAAGAAAGGGCACATCTCCTCGAACATTGGCCTTAAGTGCTCTGGGATCTCTATGTCGACTTTGGCGAAGCCAAACCAACTTCCCGCTTTCAACCAGTGAATCAGACCTTCGGTCGCTTCCGCTTGGCGGCCATCGTCGTAGTGCACGACCTTCTGCTTCTCGCAAGGCATTTCTCTGAGCATGGTCGAGGGATGGAGAGCGTTGGCATCGAAACCGAGAATCTTTTTGCAAAGACGCGGTTCTTCAAACTGATGTGACCTTATCCGTGTCACACCGGCCTCGTGCCATCTTCTGAAAACCAGGCTCGGTCCGCCAACAACTGCCCCTTTGAGCATTTCATAACCCTCTTTGCTTGGGCTGTAAAGGTCTGCGCCGCGCTCGATTGCCCCTCGGAGCAAATAATGCAAACTCACCCCTAGCATGCTCACCACGTCTTTCAGAATGTCGATTCCTCTCTTGGTGTAGAAGCTTTTCATCTTTTCCAGCGCCTCGAGGCCGGGGGCGACATCAAGATTGTTGTAGTAACGCAGCCAGTCTGCAAAGGTCCGCATCCCCTTTTCTTTGAACAGCCGCTGGCACCCCTCCCACTCCTTCCACATGAGAACTTATCCGCCCTTCAGCTTCGAATACCAGGTCTCGTATTCCGGGAGCCCAGGGAAATTGAGCTTTTCGGGCGCGTCGAACCATTCGTAAGGGAACCAGGATTTCTCAGACTCACTTCCGAAGGCTTTCACCCATTTCGCGTAGCTCGTGCCTGGGCCCAGATAGTTGATGATATCGAGGAAATGTGTCCCCCAGGTGAGCAGGAACATGGTTTTGTTTCCCTTCTTGGCCACTTTGACTTTTTTTGATACTTCGGCAAGAGTGCTGGCGAAGTGGTTTTTGATCAGATTCAGGTCATATGATCCTGAGTTGAAGCCCACGACAGGGACCTGGTTGCACCATTCATTGATTTTTTGCTGCTGATCTTTTGTCAGCAGGTGAATGTCTTCTGGCACAAACTCCGCTCTCACCTGGTCCTGGATGTTTTTCTCGCGCCTCTCCAGCTCTTTCATAAACTTGCGGACCACCTTCGTGGGGTTTCTTTCCCAGATGTGGGTGGGCTCTTTTTCGAGAGTGTCCCCAACGCTCACAGAGATTGGCACATGCGCGTTTTGTATCGTTAGCGCTCCTGTCGGTTCTTTCCGATAGTTTTTGTCGCCATACGCCTCAAAATCGTTCAAGATCGTGTGCGGGTAAGTTTTCGTTTGCTTCCTCGGGAGTTCCCCCTTAAGAAACCCAACTTCGCAAGACCATGCTTCGATAACTTCATAGCCGAGTTTCTGCAGAAAAGTGGTACAGTTCATGGTGGCTTGGTACAGTTGTTCGGGGGTTTTAGCGTTAGTTACAGCCATCTGTTCTCAATTCCGCGGGTAACATTTTGGCCATCCGTGGAAGGCGCAGCCGTGGTATTGGAATACCGTCCTTGTTTCGTGGTTGTACCCGTCAACAGGAGAAGACTTCATTTTCCCGCCTTCTCGCAGAAGCCATCTCTCGCCCCCGTGCCCACACATCGCGTGGTGGATGTGGATGCCCCGTCGCTTCGCTTCCCACTCCAGCCACAGAATCGCTTGTTTCGATGCTGAGCCTTTTTGGTACATCACTCTCTCGAAAGCTGTCTGTGGGGCTTCCACTTTTGTCCCCAGGCAAAAGATTACCGTTTTTCCCGCGCTGCAGGTTTCGTGATGCCGTTTGAGACTGCACGGTTGTGAATCTCTGCCCGCAATGCGTGCATGCATAGGTTTTCACCAGCTTTGCGATGTCTTTTACCAAGAAAGCGTGGCCTTCGTAGACACCTATCGTCAAAATCTTTTTAAGTTTGGGGTTCGGGTTTATTCTGAGGTGCCAAACCACTTCTCCATTTTCCAGACGCTCAGACTCGTAGACACGGATTCCAAGCCAAGATGACACCGATGAGCCCTCATTCAGATGGGCTTCGACCTTTTCCAACTCATCAAGAGACGTTTTTGCGAAGTTCTCTGGAATGGTCTTTAGTTTGTAGAAACTCTTGGCGAGATTTCGGGCTTCTTTTGTGCAATGGTCTGTGCGCGCCCCTCGGTGCACAGCGATGCACCGCCATAGGCACAGGTTGTCATTATATACGTCCAAAGATACCATTGCCCGGCTATGGGCAAGGTTGCGCAGCCAGTCAGGCAAAGGCCCTGTTCCCACCAACGGCTGCCTGTCAATCACAACCTTCAGGTCTACGTTGAAAAAGGCTTCGAACACCCACTTTGTGTTGGGCCTGTCGACTTTTTCATTGTCGAGACGCAGTTCTTCCTGGCGGTTAAGCCATTTTTCCGCGTCTTCCAGTTTGTTAAACCACTGTGAGCCCTTGGGGTTCGAGTAGTACACGATCACAGTTCCATCCTCAATGTTGCGCAACTGGTACGCAAAAACGTGCCTCAGATAGAATGACGTGCTTTCTCTTTCACGTATCCTCGACATAAAGTCTGGTTCGAGATTTCTCCCCAGACCTCTGATGAGGCACCATCGAATGAAACGCCGGCCTGTACTCTCTTCCTCTTCTTTCTCTGCGTCATCGAACAGATCCAGAATCTCCTTCTGGTAGTCTGTCACTGTTCGGGTTTTCCACGCAGGGAAGGGGTCGTACTCCCTCAGAAGCGCTTGCGCTTTTCTAGACTTTCTTTGGCATGGAGGGGGTCTTGGTTGGTAAGGCTTTGGGAGTAAGGGGTTTTGCAAACTCTTCTGCGTTTCTTGAGAAATTGGTTCATCCAGCACGTTCTGGACAACCTTTCTTACCGCCGGAGCGTTTTCTGCAAGAAGTTGCTCCAAATACAATGCTGCTGGATCTATTTTTGCGAGTTCTTCATCCAGTATTTCTTCGTACCTTTGGTTTCTAGAAGCCATAGTTCCTTTTGTATAACACAAGTATTCATTTCTCTAGCTGTTGTGTTTCTTTCAGCTCGAGCAAAACAAGTTCAAAAGTTTGCTTTGGTTTTTTGCGGTTGCGGGCAAGCCGCTGTTTTAGCGTGTTCCCGCCGCACGGTCTGCATAGGTGGTAATCGCACAAAAGCCCGATCCCGCAGCCTCTACACGGCTCTGGCATCTTCATTCCTTTCTTTAGCTGGTATTTATGCTGCCTGCAATATGTACAGCCCCCGACACAACTCTTCCTGCAGCTCTCTTTCTGGCCCCGCATCAGCCACGTGCACTTGTTTGTTGCTCAAGACATCGCGGCTCAGGCGGTATAACAGTGGGCTCGTTTGTTTCCAATTGCGCCCTTCCCTCCCTCCCTCCCCTTAGTAGTATATAGGGTAGTTGGCAAATACTATTTCAAAGAGGGAGAAGTATTTCCTGTTTTGCAACTCCCTGGTTTAACCGAAGCGAGCTTGCCAGCTTCGGACTTACAGCTGGCGGTTTCAAAATGAGGAAATACTTCTCCCTCTGCGAAATGGTATTTGCCGACTACCCTATATACTACTGTATATACATTTATTTAGTACCGGTTTATTTTATATTTTTTGTTCATAACAATTTGTATAATCATTGTAGTTATTTCTATTTTTTACAATTTTCTTCTTTGTATTAAGTATAGTGCTTGTGCAAGTGTTATTCCATGTCTCACGCTTCTTAAAATTGTATGTTAATTTTTTCAAAAATTTTGCATTGTATCACATTTTACTTATACGCCATTGCTTGTATTAATTCAACCAAACTTGTAAATGAATTCACAACTGAAGATGATCATTAAACAATCGAACCATGCCTTGTTTTAAACAGTTGTTGTCCATTTCTTAAATGTTTTAAGCAACTTTAAAAATCATTGATGTCTGTTTATACATGTAGTTGAAGCTAAACATGTAGCTTCATAACAGCAGCACATGTACAAAGTTACGAATAGTTTAATCCAGAAGCTGGGGAGGCTAATCTCTGCCAGTTCATTACAAACATTACTTACTTTAAAGACTGGACTGCATGGAGTAAGGGAAGAACTATAGAGTGACTTCAAGGATCTGACAGATGCTGCAACCACTCTAGCATCTGAATGACAAATACCTGCCAGAGATTCAAGGAAACAAAAATTAGAAATTTATAAACGAGTATATATTCTAGGTGATGAGAATGCAAACCTTTTAGAATTTCAGTACTTTAAGGCTCACCAGAAAGTCTTAGTAATCTTGTATAAGTTAAGTCTTATTACATAGCACATCCATGTACTATCATTAGTATCATCAGTACTATTATTGTTTGAAAACTCACAACTGCATGGGGAAGCAATATTTTGAGGGGCAGAAAATGCATTTTGCTGTTTACCATTTTAAAACCTTGAATTAAAATGAGTCTATTCCTCTTGATGGTTAGAGGACACTTGTCCCAAATCAGACTAAGAATACTGAGAAATAAATTGAATTACTTTTAAAAGAAAACAGCACTTGCCATTAGCCTGTCCTAAATGACAGTAAGACTTCCTTTACACTGTACTTACAAACCAAAAAAAGAGCACAAATAGAATATACCTTTGAAGAACACATCAAGTGAGTGTGCTTCCAAAAGAGCTTGAACGTTCTCAGCAGAACCTTTAAACAGAAGAAACAATATAACTTATCTTATATCACAGGAGAAACATGCAACAATAATATGTCATAATAAGAAACAGGAGCATTATTTTTTTTCTTTTAGTAATGAATTTGTTCACCAAAAGAAAATATTTATCCAAACATTTCTGGCATCGTTGAGAAAGAGATGACTCGCAACTCCTAATATTTCAAACTGAGACCCACACAAAGAAGAGAAAGCAGAATTTAATTAAATAAATAATACGTACATACATACTTTATTCGTCCCAATTCAGAATAAAGATCGAACTATTAAAAATTAAATTATTTAAAAATTCTATGTACAACTCAATTAATCAATTAATAAGTGACTAATTAACAAATTAGTTACTACATGTAAGTGTCAAGATATTCTGTTACCAGTACTACTCGGAGAAACTAAATAAACAAATGGACATGGTCAATAATAGAACAGAAAACTTGTCATTCAAATACTCCCAACTGGTGGAGGCTAATCAGTTCCTTTTAAAAAGCATGGGGAAGTTGTGTGGAGGTGTGCTGGCCTCATGGTTAATGCTCTTGACTCCATATTGAGTGATTCGGGTTCGAGCTCTAGCCAGGGGCAATTCGTGTTATGTTCTTGGGCAAGACATTTCACCCTCACAGCTGAGTTAAATTTGGGACTACTGAAACAAGATTCATATAGTGGCAGAGAAGAGGATAGGAACCTGGGTACCATGATTTGATATGCACAGATTTCTGGTGGACTGACCCAAGGCAAATTGAAAACTTTTATCATAAAAGATGTTAGCCATCTTTCTGCAGATTAGCAAAGATCATCTGATTGATCACTATAGTGAATAATTCCAAACTGTACAATGTAACTGGGAAATGAAAGCCTGGTGTGAAAAAGAAACCAGTTCCTGGTTAATGAACACCGCAGGATATTCAGAATGGAAAAACACAATAAACATGTGCACTTTTTAGCTGTGTGCCAGGCTCCAAGTTTGAAAAAACGGCAGGAATTTTGTTGATCATGTACGCAAAATGAGTAACAAACTTAATATGCTTTCCCAAATTCAAGTAGCAACATTTTCTTGTCACTAATGGAAAGCTGGTGGAATGTTTTTGTGGGGAATCAATTTTTATCGGACAAAACTGACATCAAGAAGGTTTCAGAACCCTTTATCCCCATGGCATACAATAAATTTCAGTGCAAAGACACAACTTTTGTTGCAAACCCTCTTAACATATTGCATCCATATAAGCACAGCACTTATATATAAACTAGAGAGCCTCACAGCAGACACGGGGAGCCTGGTTTTCTTTATAATGAAATGCCAAAAAATTCATGTTCACTCAAGTATAAATTAATCAACTGAGCGACATCCTCATGTCCCTTATTACAGTCCACCATTCTCTCCAACATTACGGCCTGTACTGCTTGAGCCCGCAAGTAGGGAGGTGGGAAGAGGAGTACCATGAGAACATGTTTGGTCTTTCAAAAGGTACATGCACATATCCACCATACTAATCACTATCACCAACCACTAACAACAACCATGAACTAAGCTAAAATCTGAAACAGGATGCAGAAAAATCAAACATTTTGGTCTTAAAGAGGGAAAGAAAGTGGACAACTGGGAGTCACACCTTATGGGACAAGCCCTGCCCATCCAGGATGTAAATAAAATTATAAACCATACCTCTTGCCAGGCTCCCTAACAGCACAACTGATTCAACAACAAACTCAATTCCAGTGTCATCCTGCACCAGAAGTTCTATTATCTTTGGTATGACATCAAGTCTGATGAATGATGACTTTTTAGCTTTATTTCCAATCACTGCATTTTTTATATTTCTGTAGCAATTAAAAAAAGATGATTGTAATAGTCTACCAGTTCAGTTCAGTACACTTTAATAATACTATACTATATCAGTTCAGTTCAATAATACTATACAGTCCTGTCATCTCAATCATCTGTACGGAAACCTACATTTTTGAGATTACATAACAGGCTTGCCAGTGTCAGATCTATCTTATGAAAATGAAATGTACACTTTTTGTTTGTTAGTCTTCTTTTTGTTCTTTTCATGTTTTCTTGTTGTTTCTCTTTTTTTTGGAATACACAGTTAACACTGTATCTTGATTATTATTTGTTTTCTTTTCCTTTTTTAGGCTGCATCTCAGCCATCTTTCTGTCTGGCTGTACAGTCCTGGTCTTGCACTCAATTGACCTTTTTAGCTTGGGTGTTTGTTTTTCCATAACAGACCCACAGTTTTCGCTAGAGTATTGTTATTTTATCCATCAAAAAGTTGTTCATTCATGTACACATGACTATTTGGAAATGTGAAAGCAAGAATTCTCAAGAGTATCATCACTGGGGGGGGGGGGGAAGGGTACTTTGGGAATTTCTGGGTGGGGATGTGCCGCTGGGACCCTGGAACCCTTAGCCTATACCAGAGCTAGTTCAGCTGAATTTTGCTACCCTATACCAGAGTAACCTTCCCAAATCCCCCAATCTATCGACACTGTTAAAGCTGATTTGCATATATTTAAACTTGCCGATTTGATTTTTTTTATATTTTTGAGTGGTAATTCCTGGTTTCCTTAGTCTAGATAAAATCCTCAACCAACTAGTCAGTTTTGTGAAAAATCATACCCTATTCTAGACCCAACTGCTAGAGTAAACTGCTTGAAAACCATACCCTTCACAGCAGTACATACCTATTTAGCCCATATATGGCAGTGCCCCCCCCCCCCCCCCCCCCCCATCACATGGTCTGAAATGGGGTAACAAACTGCATAAACTAAATAGGTCTATTTTCAGCATCACAAAATTCAGTACGGACCGGTTGCTAGTTAGAAGTCTTAACAGTACAAAAATTAGGGAAGTCAGGGAACGATATATATTTTAAGTGGCAAAAAGACAACCTTAAGATGACATGATAAGCAGAAAGCTGACATGTAGGCCTTCTGTTAAAGTTATTCTTGACCGCTGGTAACTTATTTAAAGAAACACGTGAAATAATTTAATTTACACCGAAATACACTCACGTAACGGCTTGAAGTCTGTCATCATATTCAGGAGAAGACAGGTTATTCACAAAAACTTCATCAGTGTCCGGCTCCTAGAAAACGCTTAAATTAAAACTAGAACTAATAAATAAAGCGACAATATCATTAGCGACTTCTCACCTACCGTAAATACCGGCATTTTCATGGTGAACAGACTGGGTTTCAACTTTTTATCTCGCTTTCTTTTTTTCTCGCTCTCTCTTTCTTAAAGTACGTAGTCAGCAGTTGTTACCGAAGGCTCAAAACATGGACTTATATAGTATGCTGTGTAACTAACTGCAAATATCCTCACGTCATTCGAACTTCCAGTCCAGTCACGACCAGTCACCTAGCCTGCGAACAGGCTCCCAGCGAGGGCGGAAAAAAATTCGGCGAGCGAAAGCGTGATTCCGTGAGCGAAGCGAGTGGGAGTCGTAGCGTGAATCCGCGAGCGAAGCACTCCCTCGTCACCAGACCGCTCTCGGGTCGTCCCGCTCGCCCTGTTCTACACTCGGCTAGCTCGCTCTGAAACCAACCGGGAGCCTGTTCGCAGGCTACCAGTCACCCTTTGTCCCGAACCGGCAAAGTAATCCGTAGATTCAAGAAAAGAAAAAACATTGACCTGTTAATCGTACTTGGCCACGTTGTCATTGTGCAAGTGCACCCTAGCTAAGCACATTGAGCTCTTGATAAGATGAACTAGGATAACTCTCTCAGTCCAACATGTGGGTATGGCCCCCGGAGCGGGGGCAGGGGGGGTTACTATCTTATATGGGCTATATATGTATGTGCGGCCCCAAAGGGTATGGTTTTTCAGCCATTTTGGTAATAAATAGGGTATCAATTTTAGCTGATTTTAGCCATTTTGGTCATAAATAGGGTATGGTTTTTGCACTCTAGCCTAGATATGGGTATGTTGTCAAGAAGAAGCCACTTTTTCATCATTATCGAAAAAAAAAGTCAACAAAAGCCCTTGGCAAATTATGTTTACGGTAATTTAACATTGGCCTGAACTAGGGAACAAATCGTACTGCATGTCTGAAACAGGGTTTTGATTTAAGGGTCAGGTCATAAGTAGGGTTTCGAATTTATGGTCAGGTCATAAATAGGGTAGGGAATATTGCAGATTTTGGTCATAAATAGGGTAAGGGTTTTGGGAAGAGGGCTGCATACCCTCGCCCTATTTATCTGGGAGTACCCCCCAGGGCGAGAGAGGATGGAGATGGGGGGCCCTATGGCCCAAGGGAGGATGGGGGGTTGCCCCATTCCAAAAGGTCGGGGATGCTCGTTGAATTTGTTAAATTCCAAAGAGAGACTGATCTGGAAGTGGCTCAAACTTTTCTTTGAAACCTAAAAGACACTAACCTAAAATGGACAGATATTTTCAATTATATTTAGAGTGCAACCCTAAAGGTTCCATGAAGGCTACAACCCTGAACCCCCCCAAGTGAGACCAAAATGTGTGATTTACACCACTAACAGGGATGATGAGCATCCCTGACTTTTTCACATGTGAGACACACAGAGCAGGAGAGGGGGAGGGGTGCAGTTGTCAAGAGACACAGGCTTAGAAGATGGCAGGAAACCAAGACCAGTTGGACAGGAAAATCAGTTAAGAAGGGAAAAACAACATTGGAAAGAAGCATTGATGTAAAACATGTACTCAGGATATTTTCTTTTTCTTGAACAGTATGGTGTACTGTCATACACCTACCTAAAAAGAACACAGTTCTGTAACTTTAAAAGTCTATACATAGTTTATTTTTTAACCATTAATTAGATTTCGAGGCAGTTTCTGTTAGTATTTTCAAGAAAGCAGAAAATAGAGGAGCTTTACATAAATTTTAAGACAGTCAAGTTTGACAACTAGTTGTGAATGAAGTACCCTTTGTCTGGAAATTTGCAAAGAATGTCTGTGAAATGAGGCTGACAGCTGTAAATGTACTCCATGTATCAAAGTAACTCACTCAGTTTAATTCTGTTGTATCAATCATAATGAAATGATATTCAGGATATTATTTTCATTTCACATATTTAAAACTGCAGTTCAGATTTCAAAAATCAGGTATGCAGTGAAGATAGGTTTGTACTATGATTTAAAAACAACACTGTAACCAAATATCTTCTAAACCATTTATTGGCATATTTCCAGCAAAAAATTCCTCATACAAAAACGTTTACATGACACAGTACCAGGTAACATATGATAAAGGACCAGAGAATATTCATGACTTCTGATACATCAATGATCCTATTGAGTTAACCAATAACAACATTCTCTTAAGTGAAACAAGGTGAAAATAGTCATTAGGTAGGAGGGGCTCTTATTTTTTTTCAACCATTTCACTAAGGGTCCTTCTGCACCAGGCTGACAAATTTGTTCAGCTCTACCAAACATCATGACAAATATTGCCTAAAAATATTTGCAAACCACAATACAGAAATATTTGACTCCTTCTGTTCACTGTGAAACGGCTTCATCAATGTTGTCCTTAAAATAAATTGACAATAAATCGACAGATCTGCCAGTTTTGATGCTTGGCAAAAAGTTGGCCTGCTGTGAGGTAGGGTGACAATGTTTTTGAAGCTTGGTATGGTTTTTGCAAAATAAACCAAAATTTGCCTATAGTGGATTGGCTCCTTAGTGAGCCTCTTCAGTGGCTAGTCATGTACACAGTACATTTTCTTCTTCAGGATGCATTGCAGCAGTGCTTTCAAAAAGACCTGACACTTACCAGAGCTCTGGCAAGCATCTGCTGATGCTGTCTGATGGTTGCTTCACTAGGGAAGTTATTTACATGTATATGTACCGGTATTGTACGGTTCGAGAATATATTCATACTTCCCTCGCAGAAAAGATTGGAATTTCCTGAGGGGGGAGGGAGTAACTTCTGTAAGACTGAAAAACTTAAGAAATGCAGGAAGTTTTATTGGAATTTCCAGAGGGGTGGGGTTCTCTGAAAAAAATCCCTTCTGTGGGGGAGGTATGGATATTTTCTGGAACTACACATTTCTATTCTTACTAAAAGCAATGTAATTGTTGAAAAATTTCTGATGAGCATCACAGCACTCTTGTTCTGTCCCTCTGGGCATTGATATGTATTATTTTACATATATGTACATGTACCCTACTGTATACACTATGACATTCAAGAGTCATTAAAAATAACAGATTCAGTGCAACTGTTGTTCAATAGTTGCACAGCTTCACAAGAGTACAGTCATGAGCGTGAATCAAACTGCTGTCCAGCTGAGAATAAACTTCCATTGTATCCCCAGCCACATCCTGCTGCTCACAGCCCAAGTCACCCGTCATACCAGTTACCATTGTACTGATGTTGATACAAGTAAAGCCGCAGGCTTCTTATGGCACAGCTTATGATGGTCAATTCACTGTACATGCACTCATTAAATCTGCAAAACAGTTCCAGCTTAGGAAAAATTCAAACTTCATCTTCATTTAATAGCATGTTGGGGATTCCATTTTTGATTGGAAATTTTTTGCCTGATTCTGGACAGACCAGTGATCCTTCTTCCACTTCAACCTGTATACAAAAAAAAAACATATTAAAGACTGCTGGTTAAATAACAATGTCTCTGAATGGATGGCAAAGTATTTAGCACAAGGCTACAATATTAAGCAAATTTCTCGCCCTTTAAAACTTTAGAAAAACAACAGAAAACTGCTGCTGATGTATTAGCATGTGCGTACCAGCATAAATGAGCTTCATAAAAACTGAGCTGGTTTAATCTATGTATGCAACATACGCAATGTTTGTTACATATACATGTGCGCGTGCATGTACACATAGGTATTGATTGGTACAGTGGCTTAGGGTATGTCGTCCGATCAGCTACATGTACACTGTAGCAATATTTATTATATTGGAGAAATATTACCTCTACCATCAGAAGTTTAATCAAGAAAAAAAAAAAGAATTTATAATGGGATCTTTTTTTCAGGGCAAATTTCGTATAACTCTTTTTCCAAAAGACTTGAAAAATGGAGGGAGAGGTGTAGTGGCCTAATGATTATTGCGAGGGACTCCAGATTAGTTTTGACCACTGCCTGGGGCCAACAGCAACAACAACATCTCTTATTTAAACACGGTGGGTTTTAGAGCTAATATAGCTTATGGGACCGACATGTAAAAAATGTTAATAGGATAATAAACAATTGAAAAAATGCAAAAAAGATACATGGGACTGTGTGCATTTCTGCTTATAGGCAAGATACTATTTTCGCAGTGTCTCTCTCCATCCTTATGCGTAAACAAAAAGATTGTATCTCTGAAATGGCGTATGTTATAAATAGAACACTTGAAAGCCCTACTATGCCACAGAATTTAATCATATTATTGCTTCTTGAATACAAACCTCTAGCAAAACATGATGAGCTTTTTTAAGAAATTCTTCATCTTTTTCATAGTCTGGGATTAATTCATCTGGCAGACCCTCAGACCGTCCAACCTGAAGTTATTAGATTATTTCTCAGATCACAAGTTGTAATACAGTACTGTGATAAAAATTTTCAATGTTACCAGCTAACAGGACTAAGGGAAGGGTAAGATAACTTAATATGGTTCTGTCATGTTGATGTACGATACCACTTTAGCAGAGAAATATGGTGGCCAAAAAGGTCAGACTGTGAGAAGAAAAACATATTTCACTGTCAATAGATGTTCTCATTTTTTCGCCAGCTTCTCAGTGGTCCAGAATCCTAAATCCTTGAATCTGATTGGCTAATCCTGCACACTCCAGTGGTCTAGATTTTCCCATACGGAATGCTCAGAAATTTCCAACTTTAGCAACTTTTCAAGGTTTTAGTTACACCATAAAACAATGTAAAATGTGAAAATTCAACACAGAGGCAAACAATCCTGGATTCCGATAACAAGAGCTATCATAGCGAAATGCCAAACACGTGTGCATTCTCCAAATTTGAACTGAATGGCTTAAAACTCAACACAAAAATAGTTCTCAAAATATAAAGAAAATTAACATGTCATTTACCGGTCTTGGCCTTGCGAAAAACTGTCCCCTCTGTCTTGAGTACAGACCTTAGTCCATACTCAGGCACAGTTTTTCCCGATACGGATCTCCCTGCCAGCAAATAACATATGTGTAACATTAAGTAGTACATGTATGTTGGACTCACTTGTTGTGCTGCCTGGACTAGAGCACTCCATTCCAGTTTAGGAATCATGCGAGAGATGAAGTCAGGATTGAAGTCCACTTCATTTACAACAACATTAACAACCTAACACAAAACAGCAGGATAAAAAGCATAAGTTTACCAAACACAGCTCTTTAAACTGCTGAACTGATGTGGTAGACAAGCTAAGTTGTTTTTTAACTACATTTGCTATAACATACGTTATAATGATTTACACGAAAGGTCCGCATCGATCAGCCTGACTCGATCTTCTTCAAATAAAGTATGTATCAGCATGTATGTGCTCGTCTTCTGGATAGGGATGGCTAATGGTAGGGAAGTCATAACATCGAAATAATCATGTTTTACTGTTTAACGCACTCTTCTGTGACTCCACGTGAAAGTCATAGAATCCAAAGTCACGTCACTGTCTTCAGATACTATATAATTACGGAGCAAAAATAAAATTTGCACCTCTATGGCCAAAGGATATCCATTCTTCACGCCTTTGACATGAGATTTTAGCATGTTATGCGTTAAAAGCCGCATTTTCATCAGAAAGAATTGGCTAAAATGTGCGCTACATCAATGATTCGATGAACGTCGAATGTTTTACAATTGAATGCCGCTGAAATTTGTTGCAGGCTCGCTTGCAGTAACGAGGCTACATAATAGACTCGTTGTGATTGGCTGAAGTGTAAGGGCGCCAAACCGCTCACGTGTAGCTGCGCCAGTGATGACACCTCGGCCTGAAAGTGTTTGGAATTCAGAGCTTTTGTGAGTTTTACAACGAGAATTGTACGCTCCATTGAGGTATTTTTATTTTTTTTCTTTTGAAATACGTGCACTTATTTTTGCGGAGAAGAAAGGCGGAGGAAAAATAGCTTCCAGAGATCCCTGGGGGTAGGTATTTTGTGGTAAAATCGACCACGCGCACGTTGATCACAGTGAGCTGAGTTTGCTAAAACTGGATCGTAATATTCTTATAAGCTTATCTTTTAGTTTCGGGACTTTGCTGACACGCAGTCAGTTAACTAATTGTTTTTTTCAAAGAGCGTGTGTCTCAGGCGGCCTGTTTTTTACTCCGGTTTAACGATTTTTCCCCAGCTCACTTCGCCTGCGCCATAAAGACTGCCTCTTCATTTGAGACCGGTGACCGGGCTAGCTCGGTTAGGGCTGGTTCACACTAGAGACGGAAGCGATGGAAGCGACGGAAGCGGAATCGTAAGTGGAGTCGGAATCGGAAGAAAGTTCTGATCTAGTGTGAATCGGCATGACGGAAGCGGAATCGTAAGCCTTGCTTTCAGCGTAAGCCTCCCTTTCATTTGTAAACATTCACGATGGCAGACCCGGGAGATGACGAGAGATTGCTGCTTTTGCTATTGCTTTTTGTTCTCATATGACAAACATCTCAGCAGACACAATATTACGGTAACTAATACCCAAACGGAAAAACCCGAGAAAACTGCAGCCATACAACAGCATGATCCTGACTTAAGAAAACCTCAAACAAATGAAACTGTATTCACTACTGCAATACGTACTGGTCTGAAGTCCTACTTGTTTAGCGACATCCTCCCATGCTAGCCTTTTTTTGTTGTTGTCTTTGAAGTTCCTGCAGAACTTGTCATAAAGAACGGGGAACTGTCTCACAGCCTCTGCCAGTTTTTCCTCTAGACCCACTATTTTTTTTTTCTTGCTCTAAGTTTGAAAGGGACTGGTAATGAGTTTTTTGATTGGCTGATAATTCCGCTTCCACTTCTGATTCCATTCACCTTGTTCTCACTGGATCGAAAGCGACGGAAGTGGAAGCGGAATTGGAAGAAAAAGAAACTCATCTGATCCTTCTCAATCCGATTCCGTCGAGCTTCCGACTCCACTTCCGATTCCACTTTTTGATTTACACTGGATCGTAACACTCCTTGCGCTTCCGATTCCGACTCTGCCTCCGATTCCATCACTAGTGTGAACCAGCCCTTACCAGGACAAATTTTGTGGTCTGTTCATATGGCAAATTTCAGCCTGGTCAACCGGGATGAAATCCAAGAAACACAACTAAAATGGTGGAACGTAAACTTGTATCGTTCGTGACTGTTGTAGCTCTGTGGACTCTTGTAACTTTACAAATGAAGCTAATTCGAATATTCCTAAAGTTGAAATATGTACATGTACAAGAAAAAAATTATGCAATTTTGGCCACTAAGTTGTGAAAGCGAAGCTTGTCTAAAAAGTTTCGTCCCAGTCACCCTGGCTGGAGTGTTCGTATGGGAAAATTGTCATCCTGGCTGGCCAGGTTATGGATAGCGTGTAGTTCCACAAAATATCCATACCTCCCCCACAGAAGGGATTTTTTCCAACACCCTTCGCCCCTCTGGAAATTCCAATTAAACTTGATACATTTCCCCAGGAAATTCCAATCCCTTCTGTGGGGGGAGTATGGATATTTTCTGGTACTGCACATCTTGCTTTTGCGACCAAGATCTCAGTAACTGGGCCAGCCCAGCTTCTCATACATTGTATGAACTCGGCGAAAATTCTACAAAGAGTGTGAGAGAGTGGCGAGGAAAGATCTCAGAAACGGGGCCAGCCTGGTTGACCAGGCTCATATGAAGAGGCCCTTCTTAAGGTTTGGTATCCAGAGAGTTTATCAAACCTTTGCTCGTATTTTGGCGGGACGCAGTCAAACTAACATATTCATGGAACATTACGTATATTACACTACACCCAATCCCAGCCACATCAGGTTAGCGATTGACTTGATATCACAGGATGTGATTGGTTAAGTGTAAATTTGGGCATGATAATAATTAATCTTGTTAGTGTAATTTCCAGAGGTGAATATAAGAATTGGACATTCTGATTGGTCGAAAAGCTCAGCTTATGACGCTATATTCACCATGCTAAGCAGTGAATGTAACATTTTCGAGGCCTGGTTACTAAGCTCACCACCTTTGCCATTCCGGCAAGTAAACATGGCAGACAGTTGCTGAATGAAATTTTCGTTTATTTGGAAGACATCTCTCCAAGTCCAGGATATTTGAAAGGATGGAGTATTTTCAGAATAACTACTGTCACCCTAATGGACAAAAAGCCCTTTCAAGAACTCATATTCAAGGCATTTAAGAATCGTAAATGCAGTGGTTATGTTGATCGCCAACAGGTCAGATTGATTGAGTGAAATTTATTTTTCTTCAAACTAAAGCTACTCATTTTTAGGCGATGATAACTGTGAATGAAGTCAACAACAATAAAAGAAAGGTACTGGATGAATTAATTTTTCATAGTGTTTGGCATGTTTGTTTTACTGCCATACTTGATGAATAAATTGATTCACAATTGATGTACGTGTAAGTTTATTACAAGAACAACGGCTGCATACATGTATGGAAAGAAACAATTGCATCTGTGTTTTTATCTTTTCATTCGTTATTTTGTAGTCCTTGATATTCACCTCTGAAAATTATACTATAACAATAAATATTACTCGCCTCAGGTGAAGTGAACACACTGGTGAATATTCACCTCAACTTTGTCTCTGAATATTCACCAATGTTCACTTTGCCCTTGAGAGATAATTGTTAATTATAGCATACTCGGTAAATGCACGCCAGTTAAATCGATAGCACAAACATGCACTTATAACTCAGTGTATACCATGCCATAGAAAATACAGCCAAGGGAAGCAGGGAAGCCGCTGTATAGTCAACAGTATTACAC
The DNA here is from genome assembly GCF_042242905.1 of Orbicella faveolata. Lineage (NCBI taxonomy): Eukaryota > Metazoa > Cnidaria > Anthozoa > Scleractinia > Merulinidae > Orbicella > Orbicella faveolata. The sequence goes on from NW_028301542.1 coordinate 11,032,797, forward strand.
CCAACCTTTCCATGGTGTGCTGCATGTATGTTGCATTGAATGTATTGGTCACTCTTTTTTTCTATGGTATGGTACAAAAAAGTAATATTGATATAAATAGTTGAGGATTGTGTATTTCATAAGTGATCTTCAGTTAAGCATAGTTTTTGTTTCTTTACCATGGGTTTAGATGGATGGAATAGTGCAAGGAAATGGACAACAAAATAACCTGCCACCTGTAAAATCAAATCTCTGCTGTAACATTCAACCACCAACAGAACAGACTGTTGAGATACCGAGGGGTGATTCAAATGGCAAATGTGATATCAACAGTGAGATAAATGACATTAGTAGGATAGTTCAGTTGACACCAGTAAATAAGGGAGAATCATGTATTAAACCTACATGTGGACAAGGTTTAACCATGCCTGTAGTCCGTCCAGAACTGAGTATACCAAACTATACAAACTTAAGCACAATATTGTTTAGTGGACAAACTCCTACAAATACATTGAATACCAAGTTAGCCGGTCTGTTCACCACCTCCACTCAGTTTGTGGGCCAAGTGAGAAATCCATTGACATCTGTTGTCCCCATTGTCAAGGGAGCTGTGCAGTCCACAGTAGTAACAAGCACCAGAATACCAATGGAAAGCTTGGGAGTAATGTCAGGAAATGTGTGCAGTAAAATGCCTATTGCATCTCCTTTACCTTCTAAGGTAACAAAATTCTGTTCTAATTTTTTTTAAATTATTTGATGTACATTAATTTTTTATTGATGGTACCCAGATCATTAGTTATTTGATGTCAAGCTGCGACCGGACATCTTTGCATCACTGGAGTGTGAAATACAATGTACAAATGATTCTTGTAAGTTACTTTCACATTTCAAAAGGAACTTAACTTCTTGAGGTTTCACTGCATTTGTGTTTCACCAGACTCTTCTATGCGTAATTAACAACTATATAGGATATCTTTCAAGCTAAGTTTGTGGATATGGAAGATCCCGACTATTGTAAGCTCAGGAATCAATGGTAGGTTCATGGTAAACAGCCCAAGTCAAAAGCTTAACAGCTATACATGTACCATCAGCACATTGCGTTTTATCTAGCAATTTAATCCTTAATCTTTCAAGAGGATACAAAGCAATCCTCTCAATTGATAGAGAGAAATGTCAACCTCGTTTAGTTGTGCAATTCCTGAAGTAATATCGTGTCATTTTGTAATTACAGCTTTCAAGTACAGGACTGTCATATGAGCATTATTTAGCAGCTGCTGGTACTTCATGTGATGTCAAAGGCCAAACACTTACAACTGTACAGTACCAGCCCACTGAGAAATACAGCAAAACCATGCATACACCTTCATCTTACTCACAGACAATAGAGCAGCCCTGTTTCACCACCACAGAAACAGCATATACCACAACAGTCTCGGCTTTAGGCACAGATTCTTCCATGAGACAAGCAAAAACACATACAGAATCTTACCCTGCAACTGCTGTAGATGCTCACTGCATACACACAAGCACTGGAAGTGGGAACCAATCCATGATAACAGGTTTAGCTGACACAGAACAAGCTCCAGTAAGCAGTGCATTGCCGCAGTGTGGGAAGCTGGCAGTAGCTGCTGACATAGTTCCAGAACTTCAGTCAGGCAGAGTGGATGCAAAGAAGTTTTGCCCTCGTTATTATGACATTGATTCTTTGGAGATAGGAACCTGGAGGGTTAGTATGCCTAATTTATTCAAAAAGCTTTTTTTAAATTTTACTTTTTGATGTGGTGGTTATTCAAGGGCAGTGTTTATGATATTATGATAAATTCTGATACACTTTATTATGATATTTTAGTATCAGCACAAGATGTTCTCTAATGGGAAATCAAGAATTAAGGTCATATTCACCCAAAGGTGGGTAAAACAACTATATCAACAGTTACCAGTAAATTTCTTCATATCAGCTTTAAATTCAGTGATTGAAATCTACATGTACCCTCCAAAGTGAGTAATAGAAGGAATATTAAATGTAGAAATAGCATCAACTTGGAACAAAATGTGAGTTTCTGATGAGATTTGAACCCAGGGATTCAACTAGATGCTCTAACCACTGTGCTACTGGAGACTCTATGGTGAGCAAGGGTGAAATGTGGGTCCTTTACTGGGACCACATTACACAGTCACACAGCCAAATAATGACTTGGCACATACACTGTGTGGACTCATTACTGCATTACACAGTCACACTGATGTATATCAAAGATGCAAGCAACCACCCTCCAAAGTGAGTAATAAAAGGAATAATAATATTTAATGTAGAGATAGCATCAACTCAGAAAAAATATAGTGTTAAAGATAACTTACAGTTACCACTACAGTGGAATCCAATTTTTTCAAACCTCCTGATTATTCAAAGTAAATTTTTGTTGCCTTGGCAAAAAGGTTAGCCAGGGGGAAATTTGTTTCCTTGGCACCACTAGCCTTTGTGCTATAAACACTGCTGAGGGTAAATAAGGTATATTTATTTATAATTTTATTTATTTACACTTGATTTCTCAAACCTCCTAATTTGTGTTGTTAAAGTACTAATTTTAACAGTTTTTATTTGAAAATCAGTATTACACTGTACATGTTTTAAAGTTAAGGTCATAAATTCCAAAATCCAAAATCTCTACAATTAAAAGATACTTAAAAACAAATTAAAAGGCAATTTTGTTGTGGTTGATTGTCGTGACTGAAATCAATGATCCATCTAGAAAAAGGCTGTAGTGAGTCCTGAGATTCACACAACCAACAATCTAGGAATACCAGGCCCAAGAGTGTAAGTTCATGGACATATACAACTATTGTACGAATTTAAAAAGCACCATGACAGCCTTATTCTGCTTTCTTACACCTTTTCTAATTTGCACTGCCTCAAATGACCTTCTTAACTGAGGGCCTTGGAAAGATATTTGGTGTTCTTACAGACCAGCATGTTGAAAGAGCATAGTATCTTGAAACTTTTCTGCACTGGGCCTCCTTGCTCATTCCATTGGGCTTCTTAGCTTCCATGCAGATTAACAAGACGTGAAATTGCCATCTTTATTGTACACCAGCGACATCAGTACTTTTTCAGCCACAGCTTGACAAATGTTTGTCCGTTAGAACTGGAAGGCATTCTGTTGTCGAGATTTTTTCCTCATTTGCATCCACCCAGTAACGTACATGCAGCACTTGCAGTGACTGCCAACTTAAATCATTCATGACATTATTATTTTGTGTTAAATGTCAGTAATTTACACAGGCTAATAACTTATTGTTTTAGGAAATTTGTTTACGAGCTCCATATAAACAGTACTGCAGACAACAAGCACGTATTGGTCTGTATAGAAATTCCCTTCAGAACTGTAGTGGGTTTAAACATATCAACATCACCTACAGTCGATGTCATCATGGAGGTGGACACTGTACCGGCCATGTGGCAGGGAAAAGAAGTACTTCAGCAAAGACGAAATGGGACAACTTGTTCCAGAATTCAATACAATACTTTACACACAGTAGACTTGACTGATGGCCAGTTATCAAAAGTACCATACCACAAGGTATCACATGGTTATATAGTTACATTGTATAATATATTGTAGTAATGACAATGTAGTAAATTTATATTAATTAAGCACCAAAACCCAATGTTAAATGGTGCTTCTTCTAGCCGCTCAGACAAGCACCAATGGAGGTGCAACCAAGCATTAAGCAGTTGAAGCACAAAGCTATTTACACATTTTCCTGAAACAAAATTTCTAACATGCAATTGCCAGCATGCATTCGATCCTTAAGTTTTAAACTTTTTATCTCGTGTAGATGATTGAATGAAGATATTGCAATGAAGTGTAAGCCTGAAATGCTTGGATATGAAAATAGTACATAAACACACAACTTAAAGCAGCTGTGAAGTTAAGGCCTGAAAAAAATTCAGGCTTGAACGAGATTCAAGTGTTTACATTTTTATTTTCAGTTAACCCTCTCAAGCTCATCAATAGCAATCAGGAACCACCTCATGAACTTTGATCAAAGGTTTTCCACTCTTCTGAAAAAGCCAGTCAAGATTGATTACAACAAACCACCTCCTACTGAACTGAAACTCGAAAAATCATCAAAGCGAAAGAAAAGAAACCAAGACTTGAGTGAAGAATCTCCAATACACAGTATGGCATATTAAAATTAACATGTGGTAGTAACATAAATTTAAGAACTCCCTTCCTTCCAGATTTACGTTTTTTACTTCATCCATCTAGAATCTTACTTTGACTAACTACAACTTACAACAAAAGAGATTTCACGCTTTTACATCTTCCCAGAAGTTTACCAACTGTCTTGAACAGGGCTTGAAATTATGACCAACACGATCACATGCATTCATTCATTCATAGTCACAATTTTGCAACTAGTTTTCAACTAAACTAGTAAAGGAATAAAAATTTCAATTGTTTTGTGTTAATTACTGTGAAAATTAGAACACGTGTGGGCAAATCGTGCCTAATTTACCTTCGATATGACCAAAATACTGACAATATTCACTTGTTCTGCAGACGCTGTTGGAGTGGTTTCTTTATGAATATGTATCACTGGCGCATAGTAAACAAACGTGGCGAGTGGGCATTCATCGCAAACAATTCTCTAACAAGAAATTCGTCAACATTAGGGCCTCTGGAGCCCAATGTACAACCCAGATTTTATCGCATTTCTTCTGTTAGTGAACATGAACAGATGCATGATCGATCCATGCTTGTCTTATATCTTGCTTTCCACGGTAGTAAGCATGCAGTGTGGTCAGTTCATTTGTACTTTCACACTCTTTCCTGTCCCTGTCAAAATGATGAAAAATGCTAATAATTTATCATGAAACCTTTTCAAACTTTTCTCTAGTCAATGTGTCAGGCCAGACTATTAAACTAGCGTTCTTTCCACTATCAACTAGATCTGGAACCAAGCCCAAAATCTCAGCAGTATTACCAAACAAATGATTCCCTGAAAGTTTGCTGTTGCACCTCAGGCTGTACATCAAAGCGTTGTAGCTGTATAAGGGAACAGAGAAAGTGTCGGGATTGCTCTTGTGTATCATGTGACAACCCTTTAAATATTCTGGAAGAATTTGGAGTAAACTTGGCTGAGGCTTGCAGTGACAGCTGTCTAATGCAGAATTTACCAAAGGTAAACTGCATGTGCATGTATATTCAGTTGCAATAGACTATGTCAAGTAAAACTATTTCTGCTGTACTTCAAGTGTGTGTTGTAATTTGTAGCACTGCTTTAAATTATACTCAGCACCTGCCAACCAGAGCTCTGCTACATGTAGGTACTGTGTTGTGATTATAATTAGCCAGCTATAATGGACTGAGGACAGAAGGGAAGGGTCTCTCCTACTGCTCTCTCACAGTGGTTTTCGCAGGGTAGCCACCTACTTCAAAATCCTATTAAAAGCAGATTAAATCTAGGTAAAAACCATAGGTGAATCTCCACAAGTCTTGGAACTGTAAAAATATTTTCAGTACAGTGTGTATAACAGCTCTATTACATTTTAACAGAGTCTTTGATGTTTCAATGTAGTGCAATGATCTTAAAATAATTATTTTAGTTGAAAAATAATGTTCTCATGGGCACCAATCTGTTTGGCTATCACAGCCATTGATAGATTATTATCTATCAATGGTTATGAGGAGAAATTGATGAAACTGTATCAAAGAAATTAATTAAGGTCATTCCCCAGTATTGCACTGTGCATCCTTACTGCGCATAAATAATGGCGGCATTAGCGCGCGTTCGTGCACGCGCACATTGAAACATGGCGAATTTGCCTTGATATTGAGTCCTGTCAGTTGAAAAATGGCTATAGCTCACTAACGAGCTTGGGCACCCCAATTTTTTTTTTCCAGCCTTTTTAATCAACTAATCATTAGCTTTGCGTGAGAAAAAACTGATCTGATTTCTATGGTTGAAAATTGAATAAATGAGGAAAATAGCAGCTGCACTGTAGTCTTTTCTATTTTGCAGTTTGATAACCAAGGCAAGCAATTTGGTTCCAATATTTTAACAAGCATTTAGCTGTCTGTCAAAATCAAACTTAAAAAGTTTATTTGTGTCCAACACAAGTATTGACTGTAGTTTGAGGCGTGTTTTCATGATTCTGGGCTCACAAAGAGTTTACAATAACTTGGAATGCGTTCTTGTAATAAGCATGAAACAACGCTAAAATAGGACATTTTCAATGCCTCACTGCTCCTTAACGAGCATGGACACCCTCCTTTTTTATTGTATAGTTAAAGTTCTCATATGATAAATATTCAGTGGACAAAGTTTGAGCAAAAATTTATGTGCAGTTTTATTTCAGGGGTATTACCTTAAATACGTCACCTTACACGGGAAAATGCACACTAACGCTTATCCGTTAAACAGATGAAACCGTTTATTTCCGTCACTTGCATTGGCCGACAAAATACCGACGCACCATGGATGCTTCACCAACACATCTTGTACGGTATAAAGAGAAAGAAAGGCCAAGAGTTGGTCGACTGTCGACTGACGCGTCTGCCAACGGTTTGGCCAACACGTTGGTGGAATTGGATGCTTTGCCTTTACCCATATTTGATTAATAGCTACAGGCTATATTTATGTACTCAGTGACTCTCAGAAACAAAGCTTGTCTTTGTGTTCTATTCAGGTCAACAACATACGTACATTCCTGCAGAACACATCAGTAGCTACACCTTGCTGTGACAGTCTTATTCCAATGAAAAACTGTTGTACTGGTGTCGTGGAATGTCCAGAGTGTGACTGTGAATACCGCTTCTCATGGTGTTCTCGTGACTTGTGTGATGAAAATAATCGTCCTCGCAATCACTGTTCGATCTGCCAGATGTGCAGAGACTACAGGGAACTACATTGCTCTGTAAGTGATGAGATTTCCTCACTACGTAACTGTTCATAAAATAAACAATTTTATTGCTTGTTTATATAAACTGAAGAAACGGAGAACCAATACCAAATCTCAGTTAGTTTCAATTTTGTAGAGAAGAATTTAGAACTACAAAATGGAGACTCTTGTATCAGGGTTCTTAGGCACCCTGAAAGTATTCAAATTTTGAAAACCAAACTTCAAGGCCTTGTTAAGTAAATTTGATGTCTGGTTGTTCAAATTTGGGTTTTTTTGGAATTCATTGTTGCTGTACTTCTCAAAGGGTTAAAAAGTTGTACATAAATAAAATAAAACTCTGACTTAGGCAGTTCTTTGATCAATTTTTCACAATTTGTAATAGCTGTAAGTAACAATTGCATGTACATTAATTCATGCTTTGTACAACACTGTCTAATACATGTAGTCCGATGCATGCTGAACGTTGCTGCACCTGAGATTTTTCGTGATACACATTGTACTTAAGCAACTACCTTTAGTTAAATTTTTATTGCCTGTATCAGCTTTTCGTGATCTCTCCAAGCTGAAAACAATGACGAAATGATAATTGCATCCAATTCCGTCAACAAGCAAGCCACTCTCATCTCATTTTGATTTATAGTTAGTGGTTTACTTGGGCTTCGTACCGCAGTATCAAATCGTACTTCACGAGTAAGCTTATTGAACACAATAAAAACAAATAAAAGAATCAAGATATTTTACTACAAGAGTTCTGCTCAGGTTGCTTAGATATTTCAAGTACTATTCAAGTTGCTTCGTCGAGTGTCCTATTTATCCAATCGCATGTTGTTTGCCTCATCTTTGAAGCTCTGTTTACGAAGATTCTTGGCTTCTTTCAACGTCTGAGGTACACGTCTCCGCATCGTAGTTGGTTTTAAGTCAGTAGTCATAGTTTGTTGTCAGTGTTTTTGTAGTTCGAACTCGTACTTGGCTCATATGTTATCTCGTGAGAACGAGTGTAGCATTAACTTTGCTTACTAATTGGCAGGCTTATAAACTATATAATTCTTGGACCGATCCGTTCCGAAAACGATCAACATTTTTGTATGTGAGATGAACGTATAAGGCGTAATTCTTGCCAAAACTTTCTTCACAAAGCACGGCATTCTGTATAATACGTCGTTCACGAAGGGCAAGCACACGATACAGAAAGTTGTGGGGTTCTCGTCACCAGTATCCACGGTCTACGCTAGGAACGCCTGGGACCATGACCCTCTTTTGGCGACTAAGAACGGCTTGCATTTTATGACTCGGACTTTCCTACGGAAGCTCGAGTAAAAATTCCTTTTTCATTGTGACAAGTGGTCTTGATGTGCCATAAAGTAAATATTTCTGGGGAGATGATGCTTTTGGCATATATAAATAAAATGCTTCGTGGCGCGTGGGCGTGTGATAAAACTGAAACCTTATGCCCTATTTTGGTTGGGGAAACTTCTCTATGCAGAGTGCCAGTTACTACAAATCATTCTATGCCTGCTTCAAATTCTTGGGAGAGCCCTGCACATAATGTTTATAAAATCAATGATGTTTCATTTATGCGCACTTGAAACAATTAAAAGTCCTCAAAATACTTAGTAACAAAAATGGATACAACTGTTAGGCGCAAGATTGGTACATTGGCACAGTTTTTTTCTTTTGTAAGAAAGTTGGATCAATCCATAAAGTTTAATATATTTTAGTCTACAAAATGAAGAAGTCGTACTTTTTTTTCTTTGCAGCGTTGTAACAGGTGCTACTTTGCTGGGTGTTTAAATGACTTCCCATGTCCTTGTCGTGGAGTCAACCATTTTGGCAGATTCGCTTTTATGTTTTAGACTCAAGGACCAGGCATAAATGGACCTTGTTCATCTTCAGTTGATGTATGTGAAGTTGTTTGTTATTAGTACAGACTTCATGTTTAAGGTGTATAGTCATAAGAGATTCTACTTGGAGCAAAGAGGATGCTACAGTGGGACTACTTGAACAGGGCTACATGGAACAAAAGTATAACCAATTAAAATGTCCAGTGAGGACAAAGGAAGGTGATCGTTTTAGTAAACAAACCAGTAATTTTGGAAAATGCAAACAGTCGTTCTACAACAAATAATATAGCCTAGCAAAGTTCTGGCATGTTCACAGACCTCTCAGGAAAATTGATAATTTCTGACATCATTTTTGATTGGTTAGTTTCGAAGTCTTCAGCAGTTTAAAATAGTTTCAGTCAGGCCTTCACAAAATGTCTTTTCAAGTTAAATTTTTCCAATGAAATAAATAGTCATAATAATGCAAAACTCAGGATGGGATCTCTGAAGAGTTTATGCATAGCACAATGCGCGGGTGTCGGAAGTATATAAATTTAAAAAAGCAGAAGAACTTCATTTGCCTTCTTGGTTTAAAATGTTGGTGGAGCACTAATTGCCTGGATGCTTCAGTGTCACTGACCTGTGTAGAGATAAGTTCCCAATCCATGGTTCACAGTTAAGGATTCGATTGGTCAGTTTTCTTGCAAATGGCCCAGTTCAAGAAGTCACCCTGTAGCACTCTTCACTATGATGTATGATGACCACTGTTAAATTGCTACTAACAGTAATTGTGTTGTGTTCAAACTTTATATTTAGCAAAAACAGTGAGGTTTCTGTTGGCGTAGTTTTGTTTAGTTTTAATTTACTAAATATAATCAATGGTGCCTGATGATGACAACTTAAAGCAATTCAGAGTTAAACATTGCATGCACCGTTTTGTATATTAACTACACATGTTGTCAATACTGGTTATATTACGTGTTCCATTTCAAACAGAAAACTTCTTGATTTCTTGTAGTTCTAGGAATACATGTAATATAATTATTTGCTGCTTGTCCTCTGGCCCTAGCCCTAGAAGTGTAAGCTGTTACACTACATTTTGAAAACAGCGGCTTATTAAATATCTAAGGTATCAACATATTTTTCAAGATAATAAAACGTCAGCTATATTTCAGTAATTTTCAGCCAGTCTTACCAATCTAGATGTTAACCTTAAAATCGAATCCACATTGGCATGTGCTTGGTTTGTTTAAATTGGCGTAAAACTTTTGGATGCCTGCACTCTTAGCTTATTAACAAATATTCACCTATATTTGTCGTTGAGTTGAGGCTTGTTCCTTTTTTCTTGTAACAGAGTTTAGTTTTGCAATAAACAGCCCAACATGTTTACAACAGTGTACTTTGCAGGGGAATGCATACTTAGTCTTTAGCGGTTGTAACTGAAGTGCGCCTGCGGTCGTTTATTCGTGTTCCGTAAATCGTCGAATTAGCGCCTCCCCTCGAATAAGCGCCCCCTTCGAGTAAGCGCCCCCTCCCGTCGGCCAAAATTTAAAATAAGCACCTCTCCTCGAATAAGCACCCCCTCCCCTACCCCAGTATGGAAGGGTATTTAGACAACAGAGGATGTAGAGTTTTGGTCGTGTTCAATCACAAGCAAGTGATTATCGACCCATCTAAGCACTGCGAAACGACCGTCGTAACGGATGGTAGTGAAGACCTGCTGATTCATTGCCTAAAGCCTAACCAACCTTGTACAGCAGGCCTAGACCGGCTAAAGGGGTTATATCACGTAGTTCTTCAAGAGACAGGATCCTTCTGAGACTTCTGAGGGTCTGATACATACATTTATTATTACAAAAAAAAAAACGATCATATCTCGCCACGATTTGGCAAAAGCTAAATAACCCCCCCCCCCCCCCACACACACACACACACACACACACACACACCTCGATTAAGCGCCTCTCTCAAATAAGCGCCCCCCATCTTCTAAATTTGAAATAAGCGTCCCGGGCGCTAATTCGAGGATTTACGGCCTACAGTAAGTCTCTACTCGCCTAGGCGAGGTGCCTTCTTGTTGTCGAGCTCAAGTAGTGCACATATTGTAGGCTACGTACTGGGAGCCAAAAATGTGTATAAACAGGCCGATTCCATTTGCTATAGGCTTGTGGTCACTGTTGGCAGGAGACATTTTCTCTTCGGCTGACAGTCCTGTACACAGCTGACTACCTCAAAATACACGCGCTTCCTGATTACAGACTAACTGGTCGTTGCCGGTACTTTGACTCTACAGACAGCAAGAGAATTTGGCAACAAAGGCACTCGATATATTACATAGAATGGAATCCAGATATTTCGAACCTCCAAGGGAAACGAAAATTGGTTCGAAAAATCGGATAGTTCGAGAAATCGGGGGTAAAATTGCAATGTTTGACTTAAGAGAGAAGCGACTTTTGGTTTGAGTCGTCGGGAGGTTCAAAAAAAGGAGGGTTTGAGAAATCGAGATTCCACTGTAGAATGATATTCCGCAATTATTGAAATTTCATCAAGTGCGAAGTAGTCTTTATTAATATAGATAGAGGGAATATTTCGCAGTTAGTGAAGTTTAGCGGCGAAATTTTCTTCGAAATAATGTAAACAGTAAAAAGATATTTCGCAGTTTTTGCAAATTCAGTAACGGAAGTCCTCACACGGTATATAATAGAATGGAGGGATTATTTCGCAGTTATTGAAATTTCACTGACGGCCAAATTTTCCCGGAAATAATATTAGTATAAAGAGATCTTTCGCAGTTATTGAAATTTCATTAACGGCGAAGTAGTCTCTCGGAATAATAAAATATAGGGAATATGAAGTTTTCTTAATCTTCACTTGGTAAAATCAAACGTATAAGGAGAACAACTAACAATTAATACATTTTAACGGCGCGAGGTGTTCTCTCAGTGTAGCAGTTACTGGTAGGAGAGTCATTCGCAGTTTGGGAAGAGTTTCATTAACGGCGAAGTTCTTCCTTATTGAAGTAGAATATGAGAATAATCCGCTGTTATCAAAGATTTATTTACAGTGAAGTTTGCCCTGCACAAGAAATCAACAAAATTAGGCAGTTATTGCGTTTTCTCAAAAGGCTTGTTTTGGCCTTCACCATGCTCAAAGCACATTAGTCGTTTACTTGTGGCTGTGGAATAAACCGTTTAAAATGATTGGGTTACGTAGTTCATGTTTAGTGTATGACGCAAAACAAAAAATTATCAGATGCACGGTGGTGGTACCAGTTATTTTTATTTCCTCCTTTGAAATTGCCGGCCATTTCCCTCTTTTAACTATGGACAAAGGTGGCCATTCTTGTGAAACTGACAAAGATGTTACTTTCTAAAGAAACGTAGGCGGCTATGTGTATCTGCGGGCAAAGGGAAGGAATTAACCGCGTGCCGTTGCGAGTTTGTGAAGGTGACGTGTCGATCGTTAGCCGTTGGTCATAGCAAAGTGGGGGGATTGTGTCGTGTGTGTGTGTGTGTGTTTAGATATACAGTGGAGTGCTTGCAGAGTGGGTCTAAAATGACATTTTTAACTTTCTAGATGTCTGTCTGTGTGAGCTACTGATGTACAAGATCTGACGGACACACCAGTATGATAGTTCTTGTTTCCAATCAGCCAGTCTACACTTTAAAATGCTCTGAAAATTCATCAAGTACTTTCCAAAAGCAGCATGCCGGGAGATGAGCATTTATTTCTATATTTTTTTTTTGTTTTAATCCAGCCGCTGTGTTGCGGCAACGAGCCACCTCGTTATTCTGAGTGGTTCTCGCTCTTAGATCAACATCCTTTTTTGATTCGTTGCTACAACAGACACATCAAGGGAACATCTCTGACAATATCGCGGCAGGTTTTACAAAGCTCACCTATTCAGTCTGTAATAAAGTAAGCACCAGAATTTGTATATTTCCTAAATCGATTAGTGAAAATTACAGAACAAGTTGGAAAGGAAAGGAAAGAGGGTGTTAAGTTCAGTCATATTTGCCATGCGACTCTCATTTAGCTGGAAATGCCAGTATGTTCGATATAGAAATACGTGCAAGTTTTCATGTCTTATTTGACATTGCTATAACTATTTTAAATGAATGCTCAATATTTTGAAATCATAGGAATTTAATTGTTTACCAAGTTGTATTAAAAACGGATAAAGGTAATTTAGCACATCTCTTACTAAACATAACGGAAATACGTAAGGACATTCAATCAGTGTTCACTAATTGATCCATTAGCTGTTAACGGGCACTTCTCAAGAGACTCTTGTGCACTTAGCTACAATATCGATTAGTTTAAATGCACATGATAGATCATGCTGCGACAGCCCTAAGGCGGCTTTAAGCTTAAAAACCATGTTAAGCAATATATAAAGCAAAATGACTGAGTAGTTCTAAAAGAATCATCTACCAAGCAAAACTGTTACCCTGTGGAACAGATTGTATTTTCAGTTCCTTTTGGTCCAGTTAGGTTTTTCGGAAAATCTTCATTTGGTTTTCCAAACTTCTTTGACAATCAAAGACAAGCAAACTATACGGGTATTTTCAGTTATTGACAAGTTGTTAAACCAAGCTTCATTTGTTATTCTAACAACTAACGCAAAATTCCTGTCGAAAAGATATCCCAACTTTCTTGCTCCTCGTTTGGCTGTAAAAGGCAAAAGATTGGCACAAAGCGATCGTCGTTAACAGAAATAAGAATACTTCGTTTGTGTCAATTGACACATCCCATTTTCCTCTCTCTTTGTATAACTTTTTAATCGAATATTTATGTTGAAAGCTTATATTACAAGTTTGTTCCGTTAGTCTAGGTATCTCTTGTTCAGCCTGGTAATTTTGGCAGATTTGGAACAGTCCACTCAAGCGTTAAGAGAAATATATCTATACTAATTGATTTCCAGTATTGACCTCTTGTTAAATTTAACTCTATTTGAATAAATCAGCGGATCTCTGAATTTTTTTTCAAGAAAGGGAAAAGAAGTCATAATTGTAAAGAAATTCACAACTCTCTACGTCTCGTTCAACCTAGCCCGGCTTCCCTAGAAGCTAAAGTCTCTATGAGAAAATTCCTAAGCACGTGCACAGAACAGGCTTAAGTCTCCTCGCTCGTCGCTGCTAATTCTTGCATCAAGTTCTTTGACTGAGTAAGGCAGCGATAATTTCCCTTAGCTTTTATCCGTGTACAGCGTGTCGCGACGTTTGGTAAAACTGCAATCAGTTATGGTTCCGTATAACAATGAGTTTTTGTAAAACATGTCCAGAATTAACTTAAAACTGTTGCGGTGGGTTCGGAGTTATCCTTTTCAATTCGTGGATTTCTGCAGAAATATGCAACAGACATGCTCTGATACGGCTTTATGTGGCTTTGCTCTAAATAGTAAGTGTTGTTCCTTTAATTAAGGGTTTACCGGGTACAACCGTTATCTTTGCTGATATTTCAGTATAAGTAAATGTTGCATTTTACGAATGAATTTTTATATTCCACCCTTTTTCACAACCCTCTTTTACTATGCTTATGCTTATGCTTGCATCGCTAGTGAGGACCGGGCTTAAGGTGGCTGAACACAGTTTTTGATACCTGTGTTTCATTCACCTTTTTCTCTAAAACCCTTGATCCCTCGGTCGTCAAAAAATGTCAGCAAGCTAGTTAACAACACAAACTTTGGTTTTTTGATGGTTAAGATGACGTATGTGCCGTTGCCATGGCAACATGAATAAATATAAACAGGCCTTTAAAATCGGTTTTTTTTATTTGCAGAAAATCTAGTCATTTTGCTAATAATTTAACAGAGAGATCTTTAATCATTCGTTGTTGAAGGTTCACTGGAATATCTAGTATTTCCTCTGTTAAAGTCCAATTATTTTCAATACTCCAGTTACTCATTTCCTAAAGTATTTTCGTGCCAAATTTCGTGAAATTCTAATCAGTGGTTCTCCAGAAATAGGCGTATTTCGAGTGTGCAATTTTCATTCAATCGCAATTTTTTGACTTACTACGCGTGCGCTGCATTTAACTGGGTTCTTTCGGTAAGAAAGAAAAAGCTGAGAATTGCTGGGTTCTTTGCATCGTTACCTTTTCTAACGTATCTTTGTAATAGAAGACTAAAGCCATCAATACGCTGCGTTCAGCTATAGAGAAAAATAGCACAGATAGTGCGGGTGTTGGGTAAATAAAATGATCGCTCTATTGACGGCACGTTTGTTTTTTGCAATCCTTGTGCGCGCGCTGAATTGCATCAGCAAAAGCGCGCGCGAAACTGTGTTCGGCCACCTTAAAATCAAGAGTTCTCTGTGAAGGTTTGAAAAACTCGCCTTTAAAGTGGGCACCACCGTTAACTTTGCTGAGATTTCAATACAACTTTTAACCTTCCATTAAGCAATTGAATTTCTTTTCCCCCACCCCCCCCCCCCCCCCCCTTTTCACAAGCTTTTAATTCAAGCTGTATGATCAAATATCCTTTTCCAATTCCTTCTCAAAAGAACAGCATTAAGCTTGTATCAATTATGCCGGTCAGTAGGTCTACTGCACCCACGTACAGTGTTCGTATTAAACTTTATCACCCCCATACATGTTTGCCGAAAGTTCAAAGCCGCCGTTATGATGCCGTAGCTAGGGATCCCGCGGGCATCCCGCAGGGAACCCTGACCTACGACTAGTGCTGAAATTATTACAGCCTCTTTGTTCGGTCCTAAGGGGAGCGTTGTCAGTAATTTCCTCGTCAGGACGTTAATACGACGGCATTTTTGTGGCCCAGTGGTGATCATATATCCTGTTAGATTTTTTCTGTAGTTGCTGGACTTCATATTGGAATTTTTTATTTCGCATTTCCTGCAATTGTCATGTTGCATTTATTATTGGTTTTGGCGTTATTATAATTTTTTTTATATTGGTTTGACAATTACCGTTTTTTTTTTTCCACTTTCTCTGCTTAAGATTCCTTCCCTTTTCGGAAACGGCCATAACTGGCCTGTATGTTTGACGTTATACCGGCAGAGTTTGTCCATCAATAATCTGTACCCGATCTGTCGGGCCTGGGCCATGGCGCCACTTTGGCGGCGGAGCAGGTCATAAGATATCTACTGTAACTATTTAAGCCAGAAAGCAATATGACAACCTTCAGTGTAATAGGCATCCCGATATAAATAACAAGTTCTACGCAAATAACTTATATTCATTTGAGGCAAACTGCAGTTAGGAGATTTTCTCTTTTTCGAGATGTGTCGACTCATTCCTTCCTTGAAGGCCCCTTTCAAAGACTTTATTAGTAACAGCCATGTTTCCTTGCTTGTTCACAATTAATGTAGGTAACAAGATATTTGTGTTCATACTTATGTAAACTTAATTAACTGAGGAGTTAAAGAGCGTATGTCATCTACACACTGTCAACAAGAAATACTTACGTCACTAAACATTGCAGCATGTATCAAATTAAATTCTCTAGAATATCAAACTCGAAAATAAGAAAACGTGTAAGTAGGTATTTTCTCGACATCCTCCGCGGTTGTCACTGGTCCCTCCTCTCTCACGTGCTCTTCGCACTCGGATTTTGAATGCCGCGGAAATGTTTCTCGCTCTGAGCTCGGCTTTCACAGCTCGTAGTACTTTTGATTGAAAATTAGTGGACAGATATGTTAAATAAAAGTTTAATCACCTTTAACCGGGAAGAACAAGGTAAGAGGGAGCAACCTAATATATTTTATTCTACCTCACATTAACTCCATTCTTGGGCAATACCGAAGAAGAGCACATTCCAGCCCAAAATACTGAATCTGGCTTTATTTTGAGTTTGTGGTTGCCGTAAGATCAATATTTTCAGAGCTTTAAGTACTACACGTGTTTTAGGCGCTTGTGGTTATTTTCTCAATTGCGTAAAGGAAGTGCAGCTTTCATGCCTTATTGCACTTTTCAAAATAAGACATTGGATATTTTAGAAGTTGCTCGATATCGCAGAAGTTTGGAATTCTTTCTGCGAAATCAAAGTTGCACACCATTCTTTTATACGTGACAATATCTTTTTATACATTTAGTCACTTAATAAACTTGAGGTATGTTTACAGGTTCTTTGAAGCTTAGTGATATTTTCAACCGTAAAGCTTTGCAAATTGAATTACTTGGCTAGCTATGATACCCATGAAGCCGTTTAACAGCCTGTGGACCAATGTTTAAAACACAGTCGGGATCCGTAAAGCGAAGGCAGGAATTTGTGGATTGTAAGGAAAAACCAAAAGAATCCTTTAGATCTTGCCTTCATGCCTGAAGGAAAGATCATTTCGATTTAATTTCTTGCTTGTCACCAATATAATTTGCACGCTTATTTTCTTCAGCTGATATGCCTGTTGCTCAGCAGTTCCATGTTAGTGAAAACCGCCTCATTAGACCTGTCAGTTTCTGCTGGACTTTTCAAGCGCGCTTCACTGTCTGTCGTGAAGATTTTTCTTGTATTGCTAATAGTTATGTTCTAGCTAACTGGTGATAACCAAGAAACGATGCGAGTTGGAAATATAACTGACCTAACCGCACACAAGAAAATATCTTTGACTTGCGATCAGATATGAACAATGACAATGACGTTCCGATCCTGGGCTTCCAATACGCTGTCAACTAATCTACGGAAATACAAAAACAGCAACCTAGATTCCTATAAAAAGATCTCAATTTGCGGCAATGTAAAATACAAACAGTGAAATAGATAGAGAGAGAAAAACAAAGATGGAAATAGATTAGGCTTCAGGAAATTATACCAATGTCGTACTTGAGCTTCAAACAATAGACTCAGCCCGTTAATTCTAACCTCCCACTTCAGTTAAAGGGCGGGAAACGTTCCGACCACGCGTTTAGCGTTTTGTCCCTTTCCGTTCCTTCCGCGCACAACCCGACAAACGCCAAAATCAAACGTCACAAATATCGTGTTGTCACTTCGTATTGTCAGGTTTCTACGTTCAGAAACCTAAGTGATAGAATCCAATCAGTCGACGGGACAAAACTTACACATTTTAATACTGCTGAGAGGTCAAATGAAATTATTTATTTGAGTGACATGTAATGGAAGAGAATTTACACAGGAAAAAGAATGCTTCTTAACATTCTGTGTCAACAGTTTGTCCTAAATTGGTCAAAAACCTTGCATTACACCATTTTCTCGATGAGAATCCTGAGGAATATCAGTATTAGTTTCGCATCTACAAATTTCGTTTATGTTTATTTTTGAGTGGGCCGAACTAGTCAAAACAAAACAAAAAAACGGCTATTGTAGTATATATATATTTTGTGAAAAACTTATTCGGCCTCTAATGGATGCATCTACATTACTATTATAACTAAATTACCGACACAAGCTACCTGCCCTTCTATGAACGAAATTTGCGTAAATAGAACGTAAAATTATTGGCGCAAAACTAGCGAGGACCTTAGAGGCTTCAGTCATTAAATTCACTGAAGTGTGATTCCTTCAACGTGCTACGGCACAATTGGTATAAAAGTCCCTTTCATTTTTTTGACACTAAGGGTTTAGTTTTTTCCGGTAATAAAATTCAAGGTTGGTTGCATATTATTCAGAAAATAATTGAGTTCTAGTCCCTGTGTGAATTGCGCAAGTAATAGAAAATATAGGTTTAATTAATGTTTGATTCAAGGCTTGCGGAAATGTTCCCGCGTTGCAGTAAACTTTGAAAGTGACCTACTTCAAGAACTTTAAACCTAATACAATAAAACAAAGCTTTACATTTAAAAGAAAGGGACAATGAAATATTTACCTGCGGCCGTTAAAAATATGCTGATGGGAAAGTTTTTGAATATGTTCTTACAGAGCGATATAGGCCCAGGTTGGCTACCTATTATGTTACATTATTTCAGCTAGTGACAAAATTTGGGCGGTGCTGACGAAGTTAAGTGAGCCGAGCTTCCTATCCCTGAAAAATAGACGTAAAATCGCTCATACACATGCCTCAAAATATTAAGTCAACAAAAGAAATAAGAATGTTTCAGAAACACTCGAAAATAATAAAATTCAAGGCGTCGAAAGGTCTGTAAGGTCATTTAATGCACTGGGAGGACATTGGATGAACAACTCAAGTACAACTTCAAAACGAGTTTCAAGAAAAAGTGCTATCATCAATGTTTTGTTTATTATGAGTTGGGCTTACTGCTCGCACTCAGTTGTTTTTATGTTTTATGTTGGCGTTCTCAATAGCTTCCCGCTAAAAATGTTGTGTATTTGGATAATTCATCGTTGGAGAGGGTTAATAACACGTCGAACAATATCCGGAATTTAACAGCTTTAGCCAGCAACTAACTGAGGACTAAGTGAAGCCCTTCTAGGGGGTAAAGCTCCGTTGTTAATCTCCCTATTCTCGCCACAAAAAGATTTACGATACACAAGCAGAACTAGCAAAATAAGGTGAAATGCTTCGTTTTAGCTGTTGAAAATTCCACTTTATCTTCCGGGCATAGACAATCCAATATTTCTCTTTCAAAGCACCGATTGGTTAGGAACAAACGAAAGCAGTTATCGCAGTTGTTATGTCAATCAGCTCATGAGAAAACATACGTCAATGAACTAGGAAACTAAAGCTATTAAAGGAAACAACAGTTAGTGGAGCACAAATTTATTTGTCAACTAACGTCATACTGGGAATTGGGGTTTACAGTATTTAGCAGCATCTTGAAAAGAATCCTGATTTACGACGAAGCTATGTCGCTTTCAGTTAAGTGTAATCGGAAATGGCAAGACAGTGTTGGTTTTTAGACGCAGAGGTGCCAAACGAGATTGGAGGGCTAAATGGCTCTAAACCTACACCGCTGTGACGTATTCCCAAGCAATAGGCACACACACACAAAAGGAAGGAAAGACCACTGCGATACTTAGCACTGTGAGGCGACAAAACAAGTTCAGCGGCAAGGGGGGTTGAAATAATCGCCGTTAATAACTCTACCCACCCAGCTGGGGTCGTACAGCAGGAAAATTTAGCGCCGGATTGCAACGATAGCTAACTTTCGGAAGCTGCGTGACATGATCAAACAGGCTGTCGATTGAAAATAATCTGTGTTTACAGATGACGTGAAACCTACGCAAACAAAGGGCAGAAAAAAGCAGTGAGCTTGTTGTATTCAGCACTAGGTCATTTACACTGCCGCAGGGAGATGAATTTCAATGCCCGTGTTAACTGAGGTGGAAATGGGCGGAGCTGAATCCTCATCTTACGAGCGGATATAAAAGCGAGAGCGGACTTATACAGATAAGCTGATTACAGCTGGCTGGCAGTAGGTCTGTCGTATGCTGATGTGTAATCCAGTCTTGGGAAACCGTCGCACCGAACAAGAAACCGATGGCTCTCAACCGGGAAACGACTCTCATTTTGCTGATTATCCTTCTCACTGGAACTGTAACCAATGGTGAGTGTGGTTTTGGTACTCTTTGTACATTATGATTCGTGCAAGAAATGGTTCTAACCCTTCTTAAGTACACAAACCTAAGTTACGGCCGGTTGATTTCCTCAAGCGCCCACATCATCTCTCAGCGCTGTGTTGACCTTACCGGACCTTGCATTAATCCCTCTTTAATCCCTACCGGTTGGTTAACCACTTCTCATTAGGTGGAAACCGTTAGATCGTTTTGTGCAACTCAGGGGAAAGGGTTTCTTGAGAACCACACGAGGGGTAGGCACTTCGAAGAACAAAACCCATACTTGCACACAAGTGACATCTTCCAGCAGTTTTATCCATGGCAGTGTTCAGCGAAGTTCAGTGATTTTCGAAGACTTTGATGTTTTGGGATTGATGGTTACTAACAATCTAACAGTTGATTTGGGGCAAGGGTCGACTACTGCTCTTAAGCGGCAAGAATTTCAAAAAACTCGAGGTATTCATGATGAAAACTAAATACCTGTTGGGTGAATTAAAAAGACCGAGTTTAGGAACATGTGGCGTAATTTGCACTAATTAATTACCTTTAATATTAAATTACTTAGAAAGCCTGATATTTTTGGCCCAAAGTGATGAATAACCCGTTTGCTTTGCCAGTTGTGTTCGAAGAACAAAAACTTGCTTTGTTTGGTTTAATGACCAAGTCTATTTTCATTGCATAGTGCTAACAGTTCAAATATTTCCATTTCACTGTACTTTAGAGTCGAAAACGAGAAATATATGTAAAACAGCTAATCTGATGGTGTGAAATAGATACATCTAAATCAGGTTTGCGCTTTCACCAAAACGTTGGGCGAAAGCCTTCCAACAAAATGGGATATTGTCAGATGAATGATGATGTGAGCTAATTTTATCTGCCGTCAGTAAAGGAATGTGAATTTCTTCCCGATATCAGACGGGCAATTTAACAAAAGCAAAGAGATATAAACTGAAAATTCCAAGCAATATTGGCATTTCAATCTTTTAAGCGAAATATAGTTCTTAGCGAGATATTGAGCCCGATATTAACAGGGTTAAAAAAATCCAGTTAATTGATAAGGTTACTTAAAAGATTCTGTAACTATTTCGAATGCACAATTACAACCATAACAATGCGTTGTAGAGAAGCTGGAATGTTTGCCAAAAAACAATTGCGACCAATTGGGAAAGAAACTTCCAGGCATATGTCAGTGTCTCCGGATAATAACTAGCTCATTGAAGAGGGCGGTCAGTTTATATAGCTCACGTTGCGGTGATTTTTAATACAAAGAACACAGTTCGGCCTTTCCGTGCTAAAAATTTAACTTGTTTTTCTTCCTTCGAAATCAATTACACCGGTAGAGTTTCTTTTCAAGAGGTCCTCTTAGAATCAGCTCCTTTCTACAACTTCTTTTAGTGTCTCTGTTTACCACAAAACGAGGCGGTATTTCACTCAGCGGTGAACATATCCACAAAGCTCGTACAGTATTTTGTTTTTGTTGTTGAGAAAATGGAGCGACTGGTAGCCGGATGGCGCTTTTTCGAACACTATCTGAAATGGTACTACGTCCTCAGATATTGTTTCAAATTGTTATGACAGTTTAAGAACGAAGAATTGCACCATACATGGCGAACGGTTGGTTTTATCTTTAGCACGATGCACTTATAATATTGTTGAATGACATGGCTTGTAGTACCCAGAGGTATAAAAAAACGACTTTTGGTCATGCAAAACTTTGTTTGTTTAAACTGAATATGTTTAAGTAAAAGTTCACGGGTAAGGGCCATAAAACACTGTGACAACGAAAAGTAGTGACCCTTGCTGCTTTCATTAAGCTATTCCAGAGGCTGACGCGCTTTTAGAAATTATCATCTTCGAAGCAATAATCTGTCAAGAATTTTCTATGCCTTTATCGCGTATTTCAAATTACTTGCCCTTACTCTGGCATATAACCGAATATTAAGGTCTTATCGACAAAATACCTCAGTTGTAATGCATTACATGCGACAAGAACGTTCCGAAGCCACTTGTAAACTTCCATAAAATGGCTTGTTTTCGAAGAGTTACTAAACATGGCCTTATTACAATCTGTCATCAATTTTTTAATACCCTTCAATCTCATATAGTAACCGTATGAGGTATCTAAGTAA
The DNA here is from genome assembly GCF_042242905.1 of Orbicella faveolata. Classification (NCBI taxonomy): domain Eukaryota; kingdom Metazoa; phylum Cnidaria; class Anthozoa; order Scleractinia; family Merulinidae; genus Orbicella; species Orbicella faveolata. Next base: position 11,055,057 of record NW_028301542.1, read on the forward strand.
ACAGGAAAAAATGAACGCTTTTAGATTTTTAAAATATCTACTCTCCTGTTAAGAGTGTTACGAGTGGGCCTCGAGACACAAAGTCTACTTCATTCTTGACATGCACTTCATGTTCAGTGAAGCAGTTGTTGCTGGTAGTTTCGGGAACTGCTTATCAGCTTGTAATACTGTGTTTGAAACACTGAACGTTTGATAAGTATCCACCCAAAGGCATATTGAGTTGAGTTGTCTCAGTTTTGCATCACGCCCAAACCAAGTAAGGTGCATTATGGACAAATCATGCCATGTGTATCTACAGCTCTCAAGTATATGAATATTGATAGGGGTGATTTAGGTGCACAATATTGTAATATCCATTTTTCCACACAAAGCATAACAAAGCACTAGTTTGGTCTTTAAAGTTGGCTCTAGAGCGAGTTCAAACGGAAACTAAACCATTTTGAGCCATTCAGGGCAAGTTTCTGTAACCTTTCAAAGCAAAGTTGGTAGGCTAAGCCGTTTACTAATCCATAATGAAAATTTTTCGCTGCTTTTGTGGTTGTCATTCTGTTCTTTTCATATTATAAGTAGTTTTAATGGCACTGAAGTGTTTACGTGGGATAATTGGATTCGCTAACATTAAAAAAACCCGCCGGCCGCGCTTTATCAATGCGGAAAAAAAAAAGAGAGATTCATTTGGTTTTCACTGGAAGCCATAAGAAATTTTTGATTAGTAGCATAACTAAAAAGCAATGTTTATTTTTCCTCCAAATTGCATGGTCATCCTGTATTACACCCATATCGTACCAGAAGCTCAATAAAGTGTCCGATAGAGTGAAGATAACTTAGACGATTCCTCTGGGCATTGCGTTTTCAGACTCTGTCATGTTGTGAACGGAACAAAATCTTAGTTAATTCATCCGTCGTATTTGTGCCGAGGAGAGAACAGTAAAACATATGGTTTTGAAACTTTCCATTCTACCAGACCGTTGTGGTCATCTGAATAGGCTAGTATACAGTTTCTTTTCATCAAGCTCGTAAAACAAATGCCTTTGCCCGCCGGCACAAGACAGTAGATTTCCTTGCCGTTGTATTGTCTTGTTTTCGTTTTTTCACCTTATGACTAATATTCCATTCATTTTTGAAACGTTTACAAATTTTACGACCGTATATTATTGTGATGTTCGGAGTTTGAAAGACGTGAATTGTGATATTATAAATGGTTTTTCCTTCAAAGTACTTGGCTTCGCAGTAACAACAAAGACAGTTCTCAACGTTGCAGTCACCCTATCATTAGATTGTTCTTTAGCAGCTTTAACAATCACTCCCTCCCCTCGAAGTTTGAATGATTCGTTACAATTATCAAGCTGCGCAGTTTGAAATAAACAGGAATGTTATTGTATGAATTTCCGCCTTCTATCGACCGTTATTTGTAACCTTTTTAATCTCAACCTCCAATTTCCGCACTTAAAGTGTAATCTGCTGGTCCCACTGAGAAGAATTTACGACTGCAAAAACATTAACATAAGCTTCGCAGTCACATGGCAAAGCCCTTTCTTCACGTAAATTAGGATGTTGACTTCGTTTTCTCAGAAAAGTAGTACGAAATCAAGGTGAGATAGACGCGGAAAAGCTTCCACCTTACACACACCTACTGACGGTATGGGTTATGGAAAAGAGTTGTTCTAAAGCCATTACAAAGAATACACGTGGTCAACCTAAATTAATCCAGCGGTCAAAGTTAAATTCTACTTTGTTAATTTACCTAGTTTTTACGCTTCCTAAGTTCGGTAATCAGTTGTTGATACCGTGCACGGGAGAGATGACGTTTTCAGTGACAAATCCATACTGCATCAGCTTTTGTGGAAGTCAAAATGTTGCCATAGTTTGGAGGGTTTGTGAGAGAAAACAGTGGGAATGAATTTCCCGTAAAGTGCTTGCTTTTAAACAGTCACATATGGCCACGTGGATAATTGTGGAAAGTGGGTGTCTGGGGACATCACCACATCGAGACATATAAGTCACAAAATACTCCTTAATAAAGTGCCCGTCAAACAGCACAGGCGCCCAGTAGATTGCAAGAAACGACAATGCCTTAAGTTTATTTTCGTAACTCTCGTAGTAGCACTCGGTTTATAATTAGCGAAAGAGAGAAAATAAAGACTGCAAGAGAATGTTGGTTTTAGAGAGACAACAGGTTATCTGGCGTTGTATTGAAATGGAAATCTCCTCAAAGCTGTTCTTTGCCGTCATGTATGCCCTGTTTTGCTTTGAATACGCAGGCTTCTAAAAGTTTTGACGGCTCGGCTAACCACGTTCGTCAAGACGCAAGAAACAATATTTACTCTAGCACTTTGTTACCCCAATATTTCATGTTGCTATTATCAGTAGTGTTACTAAAGAGGTCATGATTCGTAATGTCTTATCTGAACACTGCTTTGCCCTGAAGACACAGCGGGAAGCCTTAACTGATCAATTAACTTTTTAATACCAGTAAGATTTTTTGTATACAAACAGAGAAGTTTCAACGCTCAAGGTCACATACAATGCTGGCCGCCACACAGGGTGCTAATGTGTGTAGTGCCCAAGATGGTGGACGCAAACTAGTTCTTCAACGATTTTTTTAACAATAATCTGAATGCAAAATTTGCCAATATGCCAGAGTTTTTTCAACGGGACACCTTAAAGGCGATTTGCTGCACTTTTGGTCAAAACAGTGTAACATTACGGCTAAATAACTTGACTCGTGCATAAAATGCTTTTAGAACACCATGTAGATGCAATTAGCTTTGAGTGATTTTTCCAAGGCACGACGTCATAATTTAAAAAAGTCTGCCATTCTTAATTCTTCAATTTGACGTCACAACTGAGTACATGCCCCACCCCTCTTCTCATCAGAGCAGGCATTGCATGGCTTCAGTGCACTTTTAGAGTGATTTTTAATAAAACTAGAACATTCGTTTTAGGTCTCCATCATTGAACATATGTCTTTTGTGTTTTGACATTTCAGTCATTCTCATGTTAGTGTACCTTTCTATGGCTTATCATGATAGTGAACCTTCCTATGGCTTTTAGATTTATCAGTTTCGATAACGACGCGCAGCACTGACTGTAATCAATACGTTTTTACAGGTTTGGAAGACTCCTTCACCATCATAACAGATGAGGATGACCCGGTCACATTTGACTTTCTGAAGTACAACAAAGCTTCTGAAAAGCTTGCTCCAAACGTCATCATTGTTGAGCATCCGAAATATGGAGCATTTACGAGTTCACCAGACGGCAACCTCAACATACAAAACGAAATGTGTGACGCTCAAGCAACGTACATTCCAAACGAGGACTTCTCAGGTGAAGATGTCTTCGTGTATTCGTATCTTTACGAAAATCTTACGACGACTTCCGATGGCAAACTTCAAGCTAGAATCATCGTCCGACCACAGCCTGATCCTATTATTGCGCAGTCTGATGAGATCGCCATGACATCCGATGATGGTCACGTGCATATTCCAGTATTAAAGAATGATTACAGCAAGGACAGATCAGCAGTGTGTATAACGACAGAAGAGAAACATTACTCGGAGGCAAAAAAGGTACTTACTGAATTGATCAATCTTTTGTAGCAGGGCGGTTTTCAATCGAGTGTCGAAAGTACAGTAATCAGCCAATTACTTTGGTTTTGGTTTTGGTTTTGGTTTTGGTTTTACTACACTCAACTGAAAATCGCTCTCAGAACTAAGTTTAATTAAACTTCGCATGTTAGTTATAGTCTCCCTATAGTCCAGAACAAGAACCTTTTCCCAGGTTTGGTAATTAAAATTCTAGAATTGTTTTAAGTATACGTGCTTATTACCTGTATTAAATACGTTTATGCTACTATGACCCAGTTTGTAGTTTTCAATGATTCTCCCAATACACAAGTGTATAAATAATTTTTCTGTTATCCTTATTTGCCTTCATTTATCATCTTGTTTTCTCGTTTGTTAAATTGCTCTTACCACGCACAATGTTAATCATATTAATCATAAAAATTACAATTTCCTTGATTGTGATTGGTTTAAAAAACTCCTTTTTTCCACTAATTCACTTACCAAGTTATTATCGGACAGTTTGTTACTGGACAGTTTGTTATCGGACAGTTCAATACGCCAATCACATTCAAAGTTGTAGTTTAGGGTGGCTCCCTATAGTTTTACGATCGTACGAGCGCTGAGGAAGTAATCTGCGCGCGCTCAAAGGAAACGTCAGTGTTTTTCGATATTTTATTACGTCAACATGAGCACAAAAAGCAAAACTGACAGTGAATTTTCTCGCGTTTCCTTCGGTGAAATTCCGTTAAATATGGCAGATTGGTAGGAGTTCGTTTTTCAGGGAAATCTATAAGACCAGATTTTTTGCAGCGGTAAAAGACATAAATTTGAAAATATCGAAAAAACTGCCTTTACAAACCCTACTTTTTTCGTGTTTAAAATTCGTATCCCGCTGGAAGCGATGTGATGTAAAAATTTTGGAAGATTTCACCGAAGGAAATTCATGAAAATCACAAATAAAGCCATAAAAAAAGGAAAAAATAAATTTGTTTGGGCATTTAAAATTCAAGACTAAATCCCAAAATTTTAACAGAGATGACAGCAAAATACTATTTAATCATTGCTTATTATATGTGATAAGTTTGAGAGGACTAGGTGTGAAAGCGAATGAAAAAACAGCATTCAAAACATAACACTTGCGCGCGCAACGCCATAAATGATTACCCTATGGAGACACCTTAAATCAACCAGTCACATTCAAAGTTGTAGTTACGTGCGTGCGTGCGCTTGCTTGCTTTTGTGTTTTTGGCGCCTAATTGCCGGTAGGAGGCGCGGTGACCTTAGAATGTTTACATCTCCTTTGTAGGTATTTTAATGCAAATTTTGCCTTTCTTTCATAACTTGGCTATTCTTCTTTATTCGGAAATTGTAATTTTTATGATAAATTGGTAATAAGACTTCGCGTCGTCCAATTCGGTTTATAATCGATTTTGTTATCACTCTTATGACAACATACCGAATTGAGCTCCACTCAGTCCTATTACCATTACTTATTGTGCTTTTTGTACTTATGATGCTGTAAAAGTATCAAAGTCGATTAAACTTCAGTATTTACTCACTCGGCCCACATGAAATTCCATGCTGTTGAAGTGTGTTGCAGCTCTTCAGAGGTTGTGTAGTAATTTATTGGTTCGTCTGTAGACACGTAGTACAAGAGCAATTAATGCGTTTTTTCTCATTTCGGTCAACTGGACGCATTGCTCAGATAAAGGCTATATATTTCTACATCAATAGACGATTCGACTGAGGCCTTTGAGGTACTGTTATTCTTTTATTCCAAGCTTTTGCTGATCTAAGACATGTCATGAAATGTAGAGAACAACAGTATTGGACTTGAAAGAATAACAGTAGCTCGAGGCCTCAGTCAAATCGTCTATCAGTTAATTAACAACCCAACATTCTCCTGAAGGACAGCTTCAATCGTATACTATCTCTACATTAGCAGATGAAATTTGAAGATGTAGCAGTGCACCTGGGCATGACCGCAATCCAGCAGAAACCACCGAAGGCTCCTGAATGCTTGTTTGACCAGTTTGATCCAAGGCTAAAAATCTGGATTCCTGGTTCGTTTTGTATTGTAGAGATCAGCTCTGGTGCGGCAGCAACTGCAGACTACGATGGCGACGGGCTCATGGATATTTACTACGCGCGCATGGATGGTCCAGATCAGCTGTGGCGTAACCTTGGTAACGGCACTTTTAAGGAGTTTACTACCGAAGCCAACCTTAGCTCGACTGCTTTCCACCGCTCGTCAGCTGTAGCTTGGGTGGACGTAGACAACGATGGTGACATGGACATTTACGTGGGTACCATGGCGGAGAATAGATTTTACCTGTACATAAATGATGGCATGGGCCATTTTACTGAGGAGGCCGAAGAGAGGGGCGTCGCTTTAAAGCCTGTGATACCACCATACAAAACAAGCACCATGACCATTGCAGTCGGGGATTACGACAGAGATGGCTGGCTTGACATGTACACCACAGAGTGGCTACCTCATCTTGATCTCGGCTTCGATTACAAAAACTTCACCCACTCGAACTGCCGCCTGCTCAGGAATCTGGGAGCGCAAGGCAAACCGGGATACTTTGAAGATGTGACGGAGCACGCGGGACTGGGGAAGACCAAGGAGCCTACAGTGGCCGCAGACAGGTTTGGTGGAGTTGATGTGAGGTACTACGGTGTGATGAACACTGGTTTGCTCAGGGATATCATTCCAGGACCGTTTAAGTTGGCAGCCATGTTTACTGATTTGGATAACGATGGTAAGACTCCCTTTACTAAGAGTGATAAGCGAGGAATACAATGTTGGCAATTCAGGTGAAATTCCTGTTTGCAACTGTTTAAATATTTCCTGTTTTATTTAAATTCCCTTTATACGGCTTCTATTAGTTTGTGAGTCAAAATATCGCAATGATTATCTACTCTAGGAACCCTTTAAATGCAGTATTCATTATTAGCTCATTTGCGAGATAGTTGCTTACTCGAAACTTAACACGCAAAAAAGCTCTTAATTTGGTGTATTCTAAGTTTGCAAGTCTTTTACAAAAAGTAATCTATAACTGCAGATTAGACGCCAAACTGCAAAACTTGGCAAGTCATCAAAAAGTAATTTCGAACCCTCGCACCTGTTACCGACAAAATATTCAAAGATTACACCAATGACATTTATAAATGTAAAATGCATTTTAGGTCACCAAGACCTTATAGTGAATGGAGATTTTAAAACAAGCGCTATCTACTGGAACAATGGTGACGGAACGTTCACAGAGGGGACTGAGGAGAGCGGTGTTGGAACGGACGAGAATGGCATGGGTTCCACAGTAGGGGACTATGATCTTGACGGCCTGCAGGACTGGTTTGTAAGTAGCATTTACATGTCTAAGGAACAGATGGAGCCTTTTAGAGAAGTGTACCTTGGTGGAGGAATCATATTTGGAAACACTGGGAACAGGCTTTTCAGGTGAGTAGCAGAAAACGAACGAAGACCACGGAACGTAACCTGTTTGACTAGTTTAACGTCAGCAATGACTATCGGAAGTCACGTGTTCTCTGACCGTGCAACTTGTTTGTACTAATCAGGATGTCCTTTGAGCCAGTAACACGCCTGTAACAATGGTTTTCTGGCCATTTCCCATCATAGTAATCGGAACTTGAGAGAGGTTTGTTTTTTAATCATTGCAGACCTGTCGTTGGGGCATGACAACAAAGTATTTCTTTTGTTTTACCTCACAAGTTGAGCCGGCGTCGGAGGGCTTGTTAATGCTTTATCTTTGATTTGAAAACATAGTTTTGTAACAAATTTTGAATACTGGCGATGATGCTTTCTGTCAATAGAAGGCCACTGGAACAGGCCTCACTGTTTCTCATCTATTTCATTATTTAATCGCTTTCACAGGAACGAGGGAGGCCGTAAATTCTCTGACCAGACTGACGCGGTTGGAGTTCGTTTCGGGAACTGGGCCTGGGGTGCAGCGTTTTTTGACTTTGACAACGATGGGGACCTGGATCTCATTCACACAAACGGTTTTGATGACCCAGAAGTGACTGATACTGATTTCCTTCACCACACGCCAACGCTCCTATACCGAAACACGTTTTTTGAGGACAATAACGGGCAAATCCAGTTTGAGAAAATTGGAGCCAATATGGGCGTCACTGATGTTTTTGATGGACGAGGAGTGTTCGTCTTCGACTACGAGGAAGATGGCGATTTAGATGTTTTCATTGCAAACAACGCTAATCGTCCCGTTCTTTATCGCAACATTGGAGGCAACAGCGTCGATTACATTCGCGTCAAAGTTCTTGAGGCTGGCGTGGATAGGGAGAGTTATGGCGCATGGGTCTTCATGTATTCTCCTCGGCTAGAGAAGGAAGTCATTCGCGAGGTGCGAAGCGTATCCGGGTTCTCAGCCCAAGGAGAATATGTAGCTCACTTTGGGCTGGGTACGGAAACCGCTGACACTTTCCGAATCCGCGTCTACTGGCCAGCCACTAACAACACTCGGATTATTCACGACGTGCGACGCCGATCATCTGTTACAGTGCGTGATATCTGGGGCCATCGTAATGTAGTTGAGGAGACCACTTCACCAAGTGAATCGGTTCCAGAGTGCACCAGATTGGTAGTGAAGGAGGTGATCCGGGCGCCAGAGCATGGGCAACTGGTGGTAGGCCCGAAGCACGTGACATACTATCCTGACGCGGAATTTTCTGGGGAAGATAGTTTCAATTATGCTGTAAGTGATGGAGTGAGCACAGCAGTTGCTACGGTCAATGTCAAGGTAAGAAATAAAATTGAAACACAACCACTACAATAAACTACATCATCAGTGTTGTTTAAACTATAGGATGACACAAACAAGTAGTTTGCTTCACTTTGTTGATTTGCTTTTATTCAGTCTTAAGACAGCGCTCCCATGCTTATTGAAAATCTCTAACAAAAAAGTATCTTCTCATTTTAGGTCGACAAAGTGGAAGCCCCTGCACCCTCACCAGACCAGTTATCAGATAAGTTTGCTCGACTGGACGCTGTCAACAACAACCCCGCTCAGCCCGACTGCGGCAAACCATTCATGCCGCTTCTACGCCTGCTACCTCCTGCTTACGACGACGGCTTCGACGCACCTGCGGGCTCAAACAGGTCAAGCCCTCGACTTATTTCCAATGTTGTATGTGACCAGCGAGTTGATGTTTTCAGTAAGACCGGCCTAAATGACTTCCACGTGCACTTTGGACAGATGCTGGCTCATGACACTGACTTCGCCACGCCATATGCAAATTTCCTCACCACTGATAATTTAGGTATCCCGATTCCCGAGGGTGACCCGTGGTTCGACCCACACGGGACAGGCAAGGAAATTATGCGATTCAGAAGATCTGGGATCCTGCAGACCAGCGGTAAAATGCATGGACGACCACGTGAACAGGTGATTTTTGTAGAAGTTAACTTCCTAACTCCCTGTCGGAGAAAGCTGTTATTCGGTGCCACGCACTGGACATCGTTTCAGAATAATGCCTAAATAATGTAAAACGTTTCAAAAGAATCATTTCATTTGAATTAGAATCAATTTGCGAGTGAAACTTGACCCCACATTCTTGAAAAAGTTTCCATGCGGCCTCATTGTGAAACAAAACAAAATTGCAGTTAAAGGGCAAAAACTAGAAACTCAGAGCAGTAACAAAAATCCCTAAAGGGTTTTGTTTGCTTTTGTCGTCAAGATCCAATCTTAGGGAGGAGGGTTGGAGCTTGAATGGGTAAATGCGTTTTGTCGTTTTGTCAGTAACTGTGTGTGTAGTGTTTGTTTTCTTTTATGAGAAAAACTCGATATCTAAGGGCCTTAAATGAAAAGCTACAAATGCCTTGTTCTTGTTTATTTGGCAGATCAACAAAGTTACAGCTTTTATTGATCTGTCTCTAGTGTACGGCTGTGATGATGGGCGAGCAAAAGCTCTACGTACCATGACAAACGGGAAACTGAAACACCAGTCAAGTGATATTCTAGACTTCAACACTAAGGAAGTTACCAACCTGAACCTCCTCAACGGACCACGAGACAAAATGCTTGTTTCTGGAGATAACCGAGTGAACGTACAACCGGGCCTTATTGCCTTACACACCCTGTGGTCACGTGAGCACAATCTGATCTGTGACGAGCTCCTTCGGCAGCCTGGAAACGAAAATATGGACGACGAGACTCTGTTCCAGCACGCACGGGCTTTGGCTCGTGCCAAATGGCAGAAGATAGTCTGGAACGAGTTTCTTCCCACAGTGATCGGCCTGGAGGAGTTCGAGAAACTGGGGCAGTACCAGGGATACAACGCATCTATCAAGGTTGGCATTTTCAACGAGTTTGGCACAGCGGCCTTTAGGTTTGGTCACAGTCAAGTGGGAAATATCATGCCGCGACTGGACGAGAACTGGACCATGATTGGTAACGGTCACTTATCCTTGCGTGACGCCTACTTCAACCCAGGACGCGTGCTCCATGAGGGTGGTATTGAGCCGCTGATAAGAGGTATGATGGTACAGAAGGCTCAGGAAGTCGACTTGAAGTTCTCTGACTCGGTGCGTAACTTCCTCTTTGGAACAAACACGATGGGGCTCGATCTTGTGGCTATAAACATTCAAAGAGGAAGAGATCACGGGATTCCAGATTATAACACTGTCCGTGAAGGAATAGGCTTGCCAAGGCGTAAATCTTTTGCCGATGTTACTCCAGACAAGAAGATACAAGAGAAGTTAGAGCAGGTCTACTCGAGTATTGATGATGTTGATCTGTGGATCGGTGGTTTGGCGGAGCCCCATGTCGAAGGAGGAACTGTGGGCGAAACGTTTGCTCGCATCATCGCTCTTCAGTACCGCGTGTTACGCGACGGAGACCGGTTTTGGTACGAGAACGTAAACACGGCATTGTATCAGCTGAAGGACAGGACCAATATACCAACCCAAGGAACTACTATGGTAGAGGTGCTGTTTAGGACCACTGGAATCAAGTGGAAAGGTTCTCCATTTATCGCTCAGGACAACTGAAGTAATCAACAAAAACCCAGCTCAAAGTATTGAAAAGTCCGCTGGGTTGGCACTGTCAATCAAACTGAGCAAACGACGCGAGGAGTTACAACGGTAGTCACCAGACTCTCGCACGTTGTTATCGCGTGCACTGTGATAAAAGATACAAGTGACAATGTTTACTTAGGCAAGCGAGCGATAAGAAGCTACCTAAAATTGCACGATAATAATGTGTTCTACAATAGTTTTACCTAACTCTCTATTTAAACGGCCTCCAAAGGTTAAACTGAGAAACCTGCTTTGTTCAGTGTGTAAAATAAGAAAAAATTCCACTGAATTAGATGTCTCTTACATCCAAATGAATCTGGAGCAAACCTTTAGCTTGGGACCGAGAAATGTGCTCTTCATAAGCGTGTTTTTGTTTTTTTCGTTGTAAATCGCTTTTCGCTGCATACAAAGGAACGTTCAGCGACATTTAGTGATTGTTTTGCCATAGTGGAGTTGCACTGTATCGTGTGAAAACGTGACGTTTTCTGTAGATAGCGAGGCACGAAGTAAGACATGCAAAAATATAAGCTTCAGTTTCCCATTATTGGAGTTTGCAGGCACAGTAGTATAACTAAGTTTGCTATTAGCAACCCATATGGAATTGATGCTCTATTCTCGTTCTTTGCTCGGAAATATTTTTAGTGTACAGCTGAGTTTTTCGAGAAACAACAACAACAACAACAACAACAACCACCACCATTTTATTTTGCATAATACAGAGAATATCATTCAGCACAAGAATACATTAAACTTAAATAAGCAAAAAAACTACTCAAAATAGTAAAAACTAAACGAGCTGAGTAGTTACAAGAATTATTACGCTATAAATCGGTTGTTGCTTCGGTTGCTTTGGTTGTTGGTTTGTGCTTCATAGGATTTGTCAGTCATTGACTGGAAATATCTTAGAACAAGTTTGGTGTAAAGTACCGACGCCACAAAGAGTAAGCTTTTACACACATCAGCCAATTTAAATTGTTCCATACATGTGTCTTGAATGAAAACTGAGAATAAAATGGACCTTTAGAACGACTCCCTGCAAAATAGACTTAAAAGACAGAGAAGGGTTCACGCTTCACCTTGATTGATTTTCGTCAGGCTTTATCCGCATTAGAGTAGGTTTTAAAGATATTCGTATGCAACGTGGCAGCAAATTAAACAGAGCGGTCAACACTGCATTAAAAACGCATAGCCGGCGAAAAGCGCGGGAAAGTCGCGCCAGGCAAATTACGACTGTGTTGGTTTCGTTTCTGATTGGTAGAGATGTGAACACTCTTACCGTGAATGGTTAAGTGTGATTCACGTGTCTACTAACAAAAGGACACGCATAATTAATTTCGGTCGTCATGGGAAACACTTATATTTACACATATAGCTACCATATACCACAGACTGTAATGAAACATCGAGAGCTTAGTATTTCTTGCTGCGTTCTGTAAGTGTCATGGGTAAATGGACGGAAATTCAGTTGAGGTTTTGGTAAAGTTATCAGTGTACTCGAATATTATATGTAACTTGAACTGTAAATAGATATGTATTTATTAATCACATTATTATGTAGTTATTGTTTATTTAGGCATATAAGTGTTCTCTTTTAAGAAATTTTACCCTTATTAGGACTCAAAAATACAACTTATACAAGGAACTGGACTCCTGTTTTAGATACGAATTCAATTTAACGGTCATATTTTTAACACTATTTTAAACATTACAAAACTGTTGCTGATCTGTCAGAAATCAAAAAGTAATAAGACTAAGTGTTGCACAAACTGGCTCAAGACTTTGTGGCTGCGAATGAATAAGGCGCGTTATTATATAGGTAACCCCGCGGCGAGCGCGCGAACCAAATCCTGCGCAGTGATTGGCTCTCCAATGGAGCTATCTTCCCTACTGGGAATTTTCCCACCGCTTCCCGTGTTGCGTGTTTATGGACCTCGACTACGTCTCCGTCCATAAACATGTAAAACAAACAAGACCAATAGACAACCATCTTGACTTCACGTTTAGTCAATAACTCATATTTTCTTGGCGTTCAGCTGACTAAATAAAGAACTACAACACCCTCGCCGTTCACTGTTCATCAAAAAATACAGATTGAATTTAAGAATCTGTTTTATTCACTGCATCAAAACTCCTCTCTCATCATAGAAATTTAAACAGAAATTTTTACTTATTAGTAAAACATCCGCAGTTTTCCGTGGTTCGCGGGTTATTCCTAGGAAAGAAATATATAGCACAAAATAACTATCTGAACATTATCTTAATGCTAGAAGACTGGGTGAGAAGGTTCCAGTCTCTCTCAAGACACCTGTTTAAGTTTAAGTTTTAAGTTTTACATGGCAACGATAAACTGGCGTGTTAATTGGATGACAAAAGGACTGTGAGCCCCAGTTCGAGTTTGGATCGAAAACATCGTGAACAGCGCATGGCTCCTATCGATGAAAAGACCATGCCTACCGTTTTTCTTCTAAATTTTGGAGGATGGAAATGTTCGGAAATAATAAGTGATTAAACGAGCTTATTTTGCATGTGGACACGTTAATTGTGCGCCATCTTCTGTAGAAATCTCCCGTCATATACAAGTGGTATTCTTGGAGACAGATCAAGCTGGTGGTTAGAAAACAACATATCTTCGAATGGATCATTAAGGTATAACTAAAATGAACACATGTAGTTTCACGTAAATGTAATCTTACAATACGCGGTCTTCATGTCTGTTTTAGGTTCGTTTTTCTGTCTTGAGTTGCCGAATGACAATAAACAAAGGGATGCAGAATATTTAGTGGGGTTGATGTATTTTCTGACATTTTTACGACATACCTTTTCGCTGATACTTGGGTCATATTCGAGAATCTCAAGGCTCCAGTCGTTGTGGAAATCAGTGTTGTCATCTGAGAAATGAACACCATGTTTGATCTCATTAAACAACGAGTCTTCATCATTTTCAGAGCATTCAGGCTTAAAAACGAAATAAAATGTCAATGTCACTGGTGTTGTTTAGTCCCTCTTGGCCGGAGGGGCCTCAGCGACAGACTGAGACCAGAGGTCGACAGACGAGAATGGTTTTAACTCTTTTTAAATTCCGCCACTGGAAAAAAATAATCATTAGCGTAACATCCATCCAACACACAATCCCCTAATCATTTTAGATAGAAGCTTAAAATCACCGGACGACGAGCATCTCCACCCATTTCAGATGGGTTGACGTCCACTCTTAAAGTTAAACTTGTGTTCAAGTACCCTCATTCATCCTCATTTTCACGCACCTCGTGCTTGGTACTGTTTCTATGGTAGACTACAAGCAATCCCTAGCAACTTTCTCTTATAGATCGCCCAATGAAAAAAGTAGAGGCGAGCGCAAAAACTTTTTGCGTGGCTTTTTCCCCTCGCGCTTTTTTCGCTTCTCGCTGCAGCCTCTCACTGGAAAATAGACGCAATTACCACATCCCTGGTCAGACATATGGGTCTGTTGTGATGCCCCTGACTAGCTTGGCAAACATTTGGAACGAAAATGTACTGCTTGTAATCATAGATGACTGTTGACAGTAAAAAAATTATCGGTTCAACATTTTGTTCAGTCCTTTCTTTGACGAATTTGTGCTTCAAGTTACCAAGAAAAAAAAGAAAAATCAAAAAGAAATTCGCAAGCAATAAGTTAATACGCTGTAATATAAAGTTATTTACCAGGCAGGAAAGCCCCGGTGTAACTAACTGAAGTGAATAAGTAAATAATCTGCCTTGACTTGTTTACCTTTTCTTTTTTTCCACTCTTGTCAAATGTCACTCGATTCTCTTGAGTTGAAGTTCTGTCGGACCCAGGCTCTTCGCTTTCTATTTCTTCGCAAGAATCAAATGAAATATCTTCGTATTCATCTGTTCCTGTGTCACATGACCTCTAGTGGAAGGAGATAAAAGTGTTCTTATTTTCTACAAGCAGAGATTCCTCCATTACATACATACCCTTTTTTTCTTCAACCACCAAAACACTGAGTCGGGAGAACAAGTATTGGTTAATGCGGACAGCTCGTCTTCAAGAGTGCCGCGGTTTCCATATACCGTACTTGCTTGAAAACATCACCTATTTTCATTACGTCGTGTTGTCATGTTGTAATCACTTGGCCATAGAGGTGCTATCTTGGAATACTGCAGTATGGCTGAGAGGTTGTCCGGCACCCATGAAAATACCTTTCGATCGAAACTTTCAGTTTCATTACCACAAAAATTGTCAAACTTTTGAAACTTCATGAGATTGCATGTCCTAGACATCTAGACACCCCACCTCCCCCCTCTGTCCCCCCGCCCCTCTCCCATAACAGAA